>NC_060278.1:57007392-57249369 GCF_021613505.1 Equus quagga | reverse complement strand
TAGTCAAGACTTTAACCCAAATACAGTGTTGACAAATAGAAACATGTTTAATAGTCATAATTTCTGCTAAGAGCAAGTGCTGTTAAACTAGTGGTCATTTATTCTATTTTTAAAGTATATTCACATACAGACTAATAATTTGAGATATGATGCATAAATAAGGAAGATATTTATACCATAAAATATGATCTATGTGATTTTCCATTTTTTACCCATTATACAAGTTGACATGCACACTTCAAATTAAAATTTGCTATCTTTTTGAGTCTTTATATATTTATTGGTTTATAAATCATCCTAATAGATTTGTGGAATATAGCACAATAGCAGTGAGCTCATTTTAAAATTGATGAGTAATGTAATTCCATCTTCAAAGAATGTACTTAGAAGTTATATGTGCCTTTTTGGCATGTAAAGACTTGAAAGTAGGGTGTTTCAAAGCCACATTTGGTTAAATGGGGACTTAGAAATCCCAGTATGTAAATATGTTTTAGAAAATATGAAAAATCAGGTGGTTTACATTTTACAGGTAATAAATCTCTTTTTTTTCCTTGAAGATTGGCACCTGAGCTAACAACTGTTACCAATCTTCTTTTTTTTTTTCCTGATTTTTCTCCCCAAATCTCCCTGGTACATAGTTGTATATTTTAGTTGTGGGTCCTTCTAGTTGTGGCACGTGGGATGCTGCCTCAGCGTGGCCTGATGAGCCATGCCGTGTCCGTACCCAGGATCCAAACCAGCAAAGCCCTGGGCCGCTGCAGCGGAGTGCGCGAACTTAACCACTCAGCCACTGGGCCGGCCCCTAAATCTCATATTTTAAATGCTACAAATGAAATTAAGTTGCTGTGAAACTTCTAAGAAAAGATAAAAACTTATTTTCTCTAAATTACTTAGTTCCTCAGCATAATCAATAATGGGATTGTCACACATAGTAGGATCAGTTTATAGTACTCTGTTTATGACACACTTTTCTTCATTGGAATTTGATGGACTCTGGGAATAAAATGAGTGTAATTAAAGATACTGCTTCTTGCTCAGGTGACATAGTAGTTTTCTGAAAATGTGCACTTGTTGGGATCTTTGGAAAAATACAGTCTACGGATTAGCTTTGCTTTGTTGGTCAAGAAAGAAATGGCACAGTTGTTGGTTTGCAGAGGGAAGTAGCCACTTGCTTATTCTGACAAGAAAAACGTGATCGTAAATCACAATGGGAAAGATAATTGTGACCCGAGAGAGGGGCCAGAAGTGTGTGTGTGGAGGAGGAGGCCCAGATAATTGGAAAGAATACTTAATATAAATTTTACCGAATAATGAAAATAAGTTTAACCAGATCATGATAAGCAAAAAACCCTTCATTTTTTCTTTTTAGGACTTTTAATTTGGCTCAGTATTGAGAATACTATTATTATGATCAAGCTAAAATGTTGAATTAGAGTGATAAGGAAATCTATTAGAAAGTTTCAAATGATACAGATTTTTTTAAATAAGTGAATGTCTTTCTATTAAAGGATGCCCACAAAAAATACTGCCTAAGTGAAAATGCATTTTATGAATCTCTGTCCCAAAGCCACTCTTTCACATAGCATACATTTAGTCTGTACTAATGTCACTAATTTATAAAATTGATCTAAGTCCAATTTGAAAAATATGAGTACCATATTGTTAATTTTAAACAAAGTCCTTTTTTCTCTGTTGCTTTTCTGTTGAAATAGTAATGATCTCCAACATGTCAAATTTCATTGTAGTTAAATCTGTGCCCCACCACTCTCCTCCCGGAGAATTGTTAGAGATTACAAGGGTGCCCTCTAGTGGGCATTATGTAATGTTTTCTTTCCTTGAAAGAAGATAGTTACACAAGATAAAATTTATAATTATAAAATTTGCCTTTCGGAGTAATCTCTTTTAGAAACACAATAGAATACACATTGAGACATTTATATTGTCATAAAATTGTTCAAGAACATTATTCTTTCAGAGGAATAATTCAAAACCAACTCCTTCTTTCAATAACTGGCCGGGTCTTCATTTTTAAAATGTTTAGCTGTACTGAACAATGCCTAGCATATTAGAAAGACTTAATGGAAGATAGTCTCGCTTATATGAACGTGTTCAGTATATATTATAAGATATTTTTAGGTTGAAATGTATTTCTTTAATGTTATAATTTTACTCTTCAAATTTATTGCCACAGAAGGCTGTCATTTATTACAAAGTCTTGAAACAAAAACAAAGATACTCACTTTTTCCATTTAGTAAATATAATGAATATTTCATTCCAGACTTTACATCAGTATCGCGTCACTATTATTTTTCCTTACTATTTTCTATTCTGTTTAACCTTGTGAGTTTTTCCCCATTACCTCTTTAATTACTTTAAGGGCTTTTGGTGAAATTAACAACAGCTCTGTATTCCAAAAGTACGCAGTTTTTGTAAACAAATTGTTATTTTCTGCCAGGCATTCTGGGATGCAGAAATGATGGTTTTCTTCCTGTTTTGTGTATTGAACTGCTTTTAAGGTTGGTCAGAGATCAGTGTTAGTGTTGATGAAAGGAAGAGCCAGTCTTTTCTTTGTAGGGGTTTTTGCTGCTGCCTATTAGTGCACCTCAAGAGAGAGAAATTGCCAGGAACATCAATAGATATATAACTACAAGAGTATAATAGAATCTTACTATAATTGAATTGGATTTATATCTACTACACTTTGTTATATTTCCTGACATAGAACAATATAAAATATTAGAATAATACATGAATATTTTAACAAGTTAGGCTGTGCCCCTATACCAGTTACAAAATAGGACTACTAAGTGTGCAGCCTTCTTTGGAAGCTTTTTATGGTTTTTCTAACATTTGAGTGTAATACTGGTCATTTCGTAGAAGTCTCTTCCTTCTTTGCCTTTATCAATGTCTTTGACATTAGTAAAATAACACTTTTGAAACCAAAATATAACTGTGATTTCTGTTACGATTCTTGCTACTTCTATAAAAAACCATTTTAAGACTCTCTTCACACATATACACACACATTTATGTTTATTATATATTGATATGGTAATCTGAAAAATAAAATCCAGCTAATTAGTTTACAAATCAGATACTTTAATCCTTAGTTATATACATTTTGCAAGCATAGTTTATTAAGGTGACTGGGAATAATATGGCTTTGTTAATCAATGCTGACGTTTTAATTGTTCATCCCAGCTTGAAGAATCATCTTCACCTCAATTAGTGAAAGGAACCAAATTCTGTGTTTTTGAAAATACAGTGGACTATTGAAAATTCAGTGGACTCTTTGTGTGTTAAGAAGCCTTTTTAAATGTTACAATATTGAAATACTGTCAGCAAAAGTGAAATTGCAAGTAGTTTGCCATTTATCAAAGACTTTATTTTGCTTTGAGAATAAAATTTAATAGTCTTATGTAACTTCTTGTATTTATGCTAATCAATAATCTTTCAGTACTGAGAACTTACTGCAAGAGCTTTATTAAAATTTGCATTTTCAAATACCAAAGAGAAAAAATAATGAAACAATGTATTTTAAATATTTATAGTTAACATAATTACTTGGGATATGAATAGTCCTTCAAAGTTGGCTTAAAACTATTAACTGAATTCACAGCCATATTGCATATAAACACAGGTGAACAATGAGACCTCCTGTGAATACATGGCCTTCTTTCCACCCATTAACACTCTTTAGTGACAGGGAGTCTTTACAATGGCTGGTACAGTGTGGCCATTGGATAGGTTTTTATATAGTCTCTGATCAGCATTGGAGAAATGAACTCTAAAGTACTGTGTATCTAGGATGATTTTGATACAGTATTTTGCCAAACTAAACTTCCTAAAGGAAGTCAAAACTACCTAAAGGAAACTTTCTGACTTCAGTAAAAGGACTCCATAAAGGGATCAGTTCTGATTTCAAATATTCTGTCTCTCAAATGTAATATGGAGACATTTTTAGTCTAATTCTAGAATAGTCCCCAACTTAATTAAAATAAGCTTCTGTTAATGTAATTCGTGGTGCAATGTGGACTGAATGAATAACACCATAATGGAAAGTCTGTCTAATTCAGTTCACCAAAACTACCTGATTATCTACTGTGTGCTGGTTTATTGCTTTCACTGTCATGTACCTCCTCCGAACCCTACTACGTGCCAGGCTTGCTTTTGAGATCACTTACCTCCTCTTACCTTACTAAGGCCCATCATCTTCAAGGTGATCATTGACCTTTGTATTTATTCCTCTTTTTCTCTTCTTAGCATCACCGTCCTCACTGAGTAGGAAGACCCCATGTGGGAGTGTAGAGATCTTAGGCTTAGGAGTATGGCAGACCTGGGACCAGAGTACCAGCTAGGCCGCTTGCATAGTATTTGAACTGGAGCAACATACCAACCTCTCTGAACCTCTCAGCCTTCAGATCTATAAAAAGATGATAATTACGTCCACCCCATAGAGTTATTGTGGAGATTAGAGTTAGTGTAGTGATAGAATTTGTTCTTCCAACACTCACTGGAAGTTTAATAAATATTAGGTGGTGGTGTTTCTACCCTATCAACTGCAACAACAACCTCCACAAAAATTTAATGAATGCCTGCATGTTCTGGGAGCAGAAGGAGTCAGACCAGTTGCTGATATCCCTCAGCTCTTGGATGCTCCGTTCTGTTTTTTCTTGGGTGGTTTTGTTGTTGTTGTTGTTGGCTCCTTTTTCTCTTTGTGTTTCAGTTTGGATAATTTCTTTTGTTTTTTAATTTGACACACATATATATTGCGAAATGTGTACCACAGTAAGTTTAGTGAACACATCCTTCACCTCACATAATTACCATTTATTTGTTGCTGTTACAGTGAAAACATTTAGGGTTTACTCTCTTAGCAACTTTCAAGTATACAATACAGTATTGTTAACTACAGTTACCATGCTATACATTAGGTCCCCAGAGCTTATTCATCTTATACTTAGAAGTTTGTACCCTTTGACCAATATCTTTTCATTTCCCCCATCCTCCAGCCCCTGGCAACCACCAGTCTGCTTTCTGTTTCTATGAGTTTTGCTTTTTTAGATTCCACATATAAGTGAGATCATACAGTATTTGTCTTTGTCTGACTTATTTCACTTAACTTAATACCCTCAAGATTTTCCGTGTTGCTGCAAATGGCAGAATTTTCTTTCTTTTTTATGGCTGAATAGTATTCCATTGTGTGTGTGTGTGTGTGTGTATGTATGTATGTATACATATAGATATACCACACTTTTGGTTATCCACTTATCCATTGATGGACGTTTAGGTTGTTTCCTTATTTTGGCTATTGTGAATAATGCTGCAGTGAATGCACGGTGTGAGTATCTCTTCGAGACAGTGATTTCATTTCCTTCTGATAAATACCCAGAAGTGGGATTGCTGAAATTTAATTTCAGCAATTAAATTGGCATTGCTAATTTAATTTTTGAGGAACTTCCATACTATTTTCTTTAGTGTCTGCACCAATTTGCATTCCCACCAACAGTGCACAAGGGTTCCTTTTTTCCACATCCTTGCCAGTATTTGTTATCTCTTGTCTTTTTCATGATAGCTGTTCTAACAGGTGTGAGGTGATATCTTGTATCGATTGGCATTTCCCTGATGATTAGTGATGTTGAGCTCCTTTTCATGTACAGTTGTCCCTTGGTATTTTTAGAGGATTAGTTCCAGGACCCCTGCATATAGCAAAGTCCAGGGATGCTCAAGTCCCTTATATAAGATGGTGTAGTATTGCATATAACCTATGCATATCCTCAAATATACTGTAAATAAATCATCTCTAGATTACTTCTAGTATCTAATACAGTGTAAATGCTATGTCAATAATTGTTACAGGCATACCTAGGAGAAACTGCAGGCTCAGTTCCAGACCACTGCAATAAAGCAAATATTGCAATGAAGCAAGTTACACGGGTTTTTTGGTTTCCTAGTGCATATAAAAGTTATGTCTACACTGTAATCTACTAAGTATGCAATAGCATTATGTCTAAAAAACAATGTATATACCTTAATTGAAAAATGCTTTATTGCTAAAAAATGTTAACCATCATCTGAGCCTTCAGCGAGTCATAATCTTTTTGCTGGCGGAAGGTCTTGTAAAAAATGCAATTATCTGTGACGGGTCATAAAGTGAAGTGCAATAAAATGAGGTATACATGTATACTGTATTGTTCAAGGAATAATGACAAGAAAAAAACGTCTGGACATCTTCAGTAAAGACGCAGGCATCGTAGGCCTTTCAGTCCACGATCGATTGAATCTGTGGATGCAGAACCCACGGATATGGAGGGCCAACTGTAGTTGAGAGCTGTTTGTATGTTTTCTTTGGAAAAATGACTGTTCAAGTCATCTGGCCATCTTTTAATCGGTTTATTTGGTTTTTGGGTTGTGTTTTTTTTGCTATTATATGAGTTCCTTACATATTTTGTGTATTAACCCCTTATTAGATATATGACTTGCAAATATTTTCTCCCATTTCACAAGAATGGGAGAAATTTTGATTTTGTTGATTTTCATTTTGTTTATCGTTTTCGTTTTCTTGATCATTTCTCTTGCTGTACAGAAGATTTTTAGTTTGAGGTAGTCCCGCTTGTTGATTTTTGCTTTTGTTGCTTATGCTTTTGGTGTCATATCCAAAAAACCATTACCAATAATGGCAAGAAGTTTTTTTCCTATGTTTTCTTCTAGGGATTTTATAGTTTCAGGTCTTACTTAACCCATTTTGAGTTAATTTTTGTAGTGATGTAAGGTGAAATTCAGGTAGTTTCACCCTTTTGCATATGATCACCCAGTTTTCCCAGCGCCATCTGTTGAAGAGACTACCTTTCACCGTTGAGTATTCTTGGCTCCCTTGTCAAATGTTGGTTGACCTTATATGCTTGGGTTTATTTCTGGGCTTTTGATTCTATTCCATTGGTCTATGTGTCTGAATGTTCTTAGAAAGTAGGTGGGGCTCATGCCTGTTGCCCTGCAGCAGCCTGTTCCCCACTGCAGGCCTGCACTATCATGGGGAGCTCTTTTCAGTCTCCTGCCTTGCCCCCAGTCTTTCTCTGTGGCACTGGGTGATAGGGTTTCCTGATTTAGCAAATAAAATTATAGGATGTTTTCTGTGGAAAAGAGCTTGCGAGCGCGAACTCCCCTTGTCTCTGAGATTCCCAGCTCTTCCAAACCGACAGGTTATCCCATACTTGATCTTCAAGACTATTCGATCTGAGCAGATTTCTTCTTCCCTCCTTGCATCCCAGCTGCCTGTCTCCTTGTGCTTGGCCAAGGATGAGATCGATCGTCTTATCACTCCATGCAGGCACTTGTAACGATGGAATTGAGTTTACTTGGTTGCCTTAAAACTCAGCTCTCTGGTGGGCTCAAGAAATTTTTTTAGATTATCCAGCTTTTTCTCATGGTTAGGATGGGAGTCGACATTCTTTTGCTCCTTTTTGCATTTTAAAAGCAAATGGAATTAGAAGCAAGATGAATTAAAAGATAGGATTCTTGGTCTCAAGCTCTTGGTAAGACAGTAATGTACTTAAAATGAGACGCTACCTTTATAAGAGAGCATATGTAAAGTGACACTGAGTGGTAGAGAATGAAGAGAATAAAGCTGACAATGAAGATGAGATCTCTGCAGACTAGGAGGATTGGTAAAGGCTTCTTGGATGTGTCAGGACCACTTCCAAGTCTTCCCTCCCGCACGCGTCTCACCCAGCACTCACCTGCTCAGAAATATGATTTTGATGCTTCTGTGAAATCTGGTTTCCTTAGCCTAATAATAATAGCCCTTCATCAGCTGAATTCATTAGACCTCACCAATCACGTATCTTGTTAATCCTTCCAATTTACTCTTTTGCCCTGACAGGAATATCTGTTTTCAGTATCTTTGGAAAAGTGTTAATCTCTTGTCTCTTCACTCTGCCATTTCACCTACTGGAACATTAGCACTCTTGAGCCTCCTGTAGCTACCACCTGCTTTAAAATGAGGTTAAAACTTGGCATTTTAAGACAGTCTTTCTCAGGTTAATTCTCAGACATTTATTTCTTCTGAGTCTCTCAGGACTTACCTACTGTAATTATAATGAGAAGAGTGTTGTCCAGGGAGTCAGGACACCTGGGTTGGCATTTAGGTTCTGTCACTAATTGTTTAATCTTGTCCAAGATATTTTGCTTCATTAAACTTTTGGTTCCCTAATATGTAATAGGGAACATTCCACCAAAATTTGCGGTAAAGTCGATACTTCATGAATTAAAGTATAGTATATGAAAGATCTGACATACTCAAGCAGATCAGTCATGAGTAAGTCACTTAACTGTGCTTCAGCCACTGCCTATAAAAATGACAACTCACGTGTTTTTAAAGCACTCTTCACATTGTAAACTCCCATGCATTTTTGAGGTATTGCCATTAGAGTTCTGCGTAGTAGAGTTTCTTTAATTTGTTTCTCATATTTTACCATGTGAGCATTCTTCATCATACGAGGAAGGATGCATAAGCTCGGGCTTTGCTGTAGACTTTGGGTACACTAGATAACGCTTCTGGATCTCAGTTACTTCAACTCTAAAATGAGGCCAGTAGCACAGAGTACTTACTTTCAAAGAAATTTATGATTACAAGCATCTTAATTTTATTAAGTCCAGAAAATTGTATTTTCCCATTAATCTGTCTATATCCCTTATTTTTCCTCCACCCCTAACCCGGCTATGAATTTAAACTCACCCAGCATTTTGCCTTATTAGTATTTGCCTGCCATCTAGTGACGGAAATGGTGACTGCAAGATAAACTGACTCCTGGTGTGTGAGGGGATGATTCTCATCATTCTACTGCCTGATGTGCTTTCTGGAGACCACTGCAGTGGAAAGAAAGGACATGGTGGTCTTGCTTGTTGTGGCTAGGCCAAACTTCCTTCTGGAGGCCTCTTCAAAATATGAAGTTGTATGGTTTTGTGACTTAGGCCTTTGCCTCTGTCACTCTCTTTCTGCGTTGCTTATGATTTTTCCTTCATCGGACATGCTTTTCCCTCCGGTCTTTACCAGTCCATTTCTTTATTTCATTCAAGGTCTACCTGTGGGTTGAGTTTCTCTAGTAGGATATCTTCTCTAATAAATTTCATTCCATGCGAATATCTTTTCTTTTGCATTAATTTAGTATTTTTTCATGTTCTTAGTAAGCATCCCTTGCCATACAAGTGCTTCCTTCCAAAATTATATGGATTTTCACATATACTAGTTGTGTACTTTACATTTGACAGCTCCATGTGAGCTGAATTTTATTTTACAATTATATGTATTTAGAACCTGGTAGGAGTCTGATCAAGGACGTGTGACATCCAGTTCCCCATCTTATTTTTAATTCTTCATATCACAGTGATGTAAATTCTGCTTATTTTGTTTTCTTATGTCATTTTGCGTCCCAAAAATGTACTCTTTTTTTTTTATGTAGTACTGGTTCCCAAGAGAGTTGCAAGTGCTAATCACTATTTGCTGATTTGCACAGCCTGTATCACCAGTGAAATGACCTTTGCTAATGTTATCACCGCACCAGGTCTGTACAGTTCAGAAACTTCTAAATCCCCTTATTTGATCCCAGAATTTACCATTATTTATAGTTTGTAATTCCAATTCTAGGTTGTTAATATTCTTAGTCTGCTGAATGAACCTACTTATTAGGAATATTGCAATTTGACATTAATCATGACAGTTTTAGTGGTCATTTATGTAAGTTTTCCTCTATGATCAAAAAGTGCAATTACATTCATACAATGGAGAATAACTTTATAACTGCTTTATTATTTTCAGTGTTTTGGCATTTTCAATATGTATTTTTTTAATCCTTGAGAGAAGAGAACATCTTTTTCTTTTCTTTTATATGCCTTACAGCGTGGAAGCTAGTAGCATGCATACAGTAGGTGCTTAATGGATGTTTGGGGAATGAAGAGATGCTAAGAATTAAAAGAAAAATGAGATGTGGCTACTACCTTCTTTCAAAGAATGCACAGTGGCAGCTTTCAGTATATTCTCAAATATTTGTTGAAGGAAAAAAGAAAACAAATGGCTTTCTGTTACTTTTAATTATTAGGGCCTGCAAGTCCGGGGTCTGTCCCCTGCCTACGTCTGCCTACCATGTTCTCATCTCCCGCTCTTTCCAGCTAGGTCTCTGATCTCCTGCACTTCCTTATAACCCTCTGTCAATTTAAATTTGTCCAGCCTTTTGCCTTCTTAGTGTGTATCTGCCACCTAGTGATCAGAAGGGTAACTGCAAGATTAATGGAGCCTCGAAGAACCCTGTGCACCCGCACAGGTTCTAACCGCAGTGCACCAATGTTGTCTTTCGTTCCATTAGATTTCCTGATCGTCCCACCCCAGGACCTTTGCATGTTTTGTTCCCTCTTATCATCTACTTAATACCTATGAACCTTTCAGAGCTCAACTCAAACATCTTGACCTCCCTGACTAGGTCAAATTCCTCATAGCAATCATAGTTTAGTACAAGTTATTGCTGTCATAATTTTATGCTTATTTTATGATTGTTCCATTTAATTCATATTTCATTTACTGGAATGTAATCTCCATGAGGGCAAGGAGCTCTTTTCTTGGTCATCATTGTATTCTAGCATACAGCACAATGCCTGGCACAGAGGAGGCATTTCTTTAATCTTTGTTGAATGAAGGAATGAATATAATGCTCTTCTCTGCCTCGTGGACACTGAAAATGCTGTTGTCAATCAGTTAGTATAGTATTGTCTTCTTTGCTTTATGTATTTTCTCATCAGTTTTTTAATTCGTTTAAGGACCCAGCAGAATCTATCTACTATGTTTGGAGGTGTTCATTTATTCAGGAAACATTAACTGCCTACTTTAAGGAATAATGTTACATTAAAGGGTAAAACTATAATTCTCTTGTTTTATTTGGCTTATTAGCCAATGGGGGAGCCAGTAAGATGTGAAAAACTGATACAAAGGATAATCCAAAGAACAGACACCTAGCCAGTAAGGAGCACTGAGTGTCTGTGCTGACAGACACCGAGACCATCAGTGTCCACTCCATGATAACTGCATCTCCACTGGACAAAATTCACTCGTGTCTCTGAGGACAAGAAGCATTCCTGTCAGTCCTCCAGAAGGTAGCTTCTCTCTCTCTAGGGTTATAAATAGTCATGCTTGTGAATGGTGCAGACCCCGGTAGTACCTGATAATCCAGGAAAGGAATGCTAGACAATACCCAACATTTCTTCGAAAGGAAACCAGTAATTTTTGCCCATTTCATAGCCTTTTACAATTTTCCTGACAGTCTCCCCACTGGTGATCATAATAATCTCAAAGATTATTCTTTTTTTGTCTTATATTCTTGTATTTGTGATGTATGTATATGCAGATCTGTTTTATGTGGAATAATTGGTTCTGTCAAATAATCATACCAAGGCACTCTTTTGGTAATCTTCCCGCAAATAGGTTCATGTAAAACTAGATACTTGTGCACTTCATGGACTATCAAAACTTAAGACTTCATTATTGGTTTTGGTTTTAAGGCCATAGACACAATTCAAAATATACACAAACTGTGTTCAGGTGATAAAAGCGGCCTGAAAGAAACCACAGGATTCAGAACAGTTAAACTGTGTCTTTTGCTTGCCTTAGAGCCACAATGCGAACAGGGAATGTCATGCGGCTCTCATAGCTCTTTTATTGTAGTGTGAGGAGCTTCTGAACATCTAGGTGATTGCTCGGTAGGTGGGCAGACAGCTGATGGGACCTGCTGCAGGCTTCACGACAGGCCCATTTCTTCTTCACCTCTCCTTCCGTGGGTTCTTGTTTCAGTTTGTAATCAGCCAAGGTCGCCTTGATTGCATCTTCAGCCAGCATGGAGCAGGGCATTTTCACAGGAGGAAGGCAGAGGTCCTTGGCGATATCTGTGTTTTTGATGGTCAGGGCCTCCTCCACCATCTTCCCTTTTACCCATTCAGTGGTTAACAAGCTGAAGGCAATTGCAGAACCACAGCCAAATGTTTCACACCTGGTGTCCACAGTCTTCCCCTTTTTATCCCTTGAATCTGTAATTGTATTACATCACCGCATCCTGAAGCCCCCACCAGTCCAGTTCCAGCACTTTTAGATGTCTTGTCAAGGGACCAGACATTTCTAGGATTTTCATAATGATCAGCAACCTTCTTGTGAGATAGCCAGGCCAGAGCTGACAGCTCCCGAGTGGGCAGGCCCCAGCTCCGAAGCAGCAGGGCTGATGCTGCCCCCCTTGGATGGCCCAGGCCAGCTGCCGTCATCTTGTGGGCTTGTGCCTCCCTCAGAGATTATTCTTGATCACAAAAAGAGGCTGTTCTCATTAGGTTTGGCCTGATTATTTACATTGGAGCAACCAGAATGTTAATTAACCATATAAGCCTCCCTGAACTTGCTTTGTAAGTCTGGAGCCATGCAGTATTGACTAGCAAAGCCCACAGAATGTACTTCTTTCTGGAAGTTTTCAAAGAAATCTCAGATTGGGTGTATAAAAGTCTCTGTTATTTGCTCTCTTGAGGCTAGGAGGCTAAGCCCAAGAGACCTTTCCAACATATGTTTTATCTGAAATATCTATAAATTAGGGTGAATTCCTTTTGAGGTTCCCTGGCTTTGCTAAGGTTCCTGGCTGTGAGGAAAGGCACCTGGAAGGCTGCATTGTCAAGCAGGCCCCAGGCAGGTTTTCCTGGGAGGGCTTTGTAGGCATTGGCTCCCTGCACGGAGCCCCACTTTGTTCCATAGTAGTGGCTTGTATAACACCACTTCAGGTGAGGCCTTAGCTGCGTGAATTGTCCAGTTGTATCCTGGAAAGGTAGTTAAGACAGCGAAGGACGCAGAGCACTGCCAAATCAGATAATCCCCAGAATCTTCTAAACAACATCCGAATTTCATGGATGGGACACTCCATAATCTTTTGCTCCTTTCAAAGTCTTTTACAGTTTTCCTGACACTAATATGTACCACACACTGTGCTTGGTTCTGAGGGTAGGAGAGAGAAATTAGCAAGGTGCCTACCCTCAAGAATCTACCGAACAGCAGGGAAGAGAGAATTGAACAATGACCACGGTAGAGGGGATAAGGCCCCTGACGAGTATGTGCACAAGTACTCAAAAACACACCAGGTGGCACCTAAATTGATTGATGAGTGGGGAAGTATGTCCAAAAAGGGGAACACTTGAGCCACGGCATGAAGGATAACTAGAAAGAGAAAAGGCCAGGAGAGGGCAGTTCTGGTGGACACATCAACACCTGTAGGCCTGAGGCAGAAGACCTCGGGAAGCATGCAAGAAAGGAAGGTGGTTTGCTGGTGCTGGGGGACACATCTGCGTGGCAACTGAGGCCTTCAGAGAGGCTGGCTTAGCCAGACCTCTCTGGGCGGAAGTAAGGAGTGTGAGACTTAGCCTGAAAACAGTAAGGAGCTGTTGAAGGATTGGTTTAAAGAGAAGGAGAGCATTGTTATATTTGCCTTTAAAGGATCTCTCTGTCAGCAGTTTAGAGACTGTAGAATTCTACAAGTCAGAACAATAGAGGCTCAGATAAGGCGTAGGCAGTTATGCCAGATTTTCTAATGAGTGTAGATGTGTACAGACAGAGACAGTGGGGGTAGGAAGAGAGGGGATAAATGTAAGAGAAGAGCTTTTTGGGGAGAGGAATCAACATATGCAAAGGTCCTGCAGTGGAACAGTTCAGGGCAAATATAAGGGATTGAAAGAAGGCCGTGATGATGCCTTGTAGGTTAGAAGAGAATGAACTAGGGAGCAAGGGAGCCAGGGGACAGATCCCAGACTTGCAAGACCTGATAAATGAAGAGCATCAGAAAGTCATATACTCTTTTTTCTTTTTCTTTGACAAATATTTATTGAAAACCTACTAAAAGCTGCTACTCTGCACCCCCTGAAAGAAAGGCTGTTCATTTATTAGGTATGATAATGATATTTTGGTTGTGTGAGAAAATATCTTTATCTGTTAAAGATACTTAATGAGATATTTACAGGTGAAATGGTAGATTGTCTAGGATTTGCTTCAAAACCTTGCTGTTCAATGTTTGACCTCTAGATCCAGCTGCAGTAACGTCGCCTAAGAGGCTGTTAGAAATACAGAAACTCTGGGGCCGGCCCCATGGCCAAGTGGTTAAGTTCATGTGCTCTGCTTCAGTGGCCCAGGCTTTACCAGTGTGGATCCAGGGCACCAACCTATGCACTACTCATCAAGCCATGCTGTGGTGGTGTCACACATAGAAGGACTAGAGTGACCTGCAACTAGGATATACAACTATGTACTGGGGCTTTGGGGAGGATTAAAAAAAAAAAAGGGAGGAAGTTGGCAACAGATGTTAGCTCAGAGCCAATCTCTCCTCACCAAAAAAAAAAAAAGAAACTCAGGCCCCATCCTCAGAACCACTGTAGAATCAGAATCTATGTTTTTACGAAGATCTCCAAGAGATGTATATGCACATTGAGGATGGAGAAACACTGCTTTAAAATACGTGGTGTGAGGGAGACTATGGGTAACGGATGAAAGAAACAAAATTGGCAAATAGTGATGATTATTGAAACTGGGGGATAAATGCATGGGGATATGATTGATTGTAGGTCAAGTGTGCTTAAATCAGGGACTGATAGACTGGGTGGTTGTGCATTTGTTCATACATACTCAATCTAGTGATTTTATTTTTATTAGTTTGAGGTGCAAGTAAGTGTTGAGATAAATATTGCCTGATTCCCTCCCCTTTTTCCTCCCAGCTCATCAGAATATTGGGTAATATTCAGAAACCCGAATGCATATTTCTTTTAAAAGTGTGTCTTATCAAGTCAAATTCTTCCTTTAAAATTTCTGAAAGAGACTTATTTTAACTAATGCAACTTGGTCAATTCCTCTTTCTAGGCACGCTTAAAAAGGCCTCTTAAGAGCC
Organism: Equus quagga; assembly: GCF_021613505.1. NCBI lineage: Eukaryota > Metazoa > Chordata > Mammalia > Perissodactyla > Equidae > Equus > Equus quagga. The sequence goes on along the minus strand of NC_060278.1, from coordinate 57,234,429 downwards.
TTGATGGTGCTCTGTATGATGATGATGATGATGACATCGAAAGAGTAAGCAAGTAAGTGATGGATTTTGGTGTCCTAGTAAGAGCTGTGGCTTAATGGCAGAAGTTTTAGGTTACAAAACATGTTTGAAAGAGTGTGCACTCCTGGAGATCAGAGCTTGCTCCCTTGCAGTGTTCTTCTGCAAAAGCAACCATTGCTCGTTGGAGTCTCATGGGGGATAAATCTTGAGAAGGGAATGCAAGATAGACCTGAAATACCTTGTTCTTGGAAAGCTTTAATGCCTATGGAGATATCTGGGGTAGTGTTAAAGGGGAAAAAGAAGCCCAGCTAAGTTAGACTCCTGCCCTCCTACTGAAGAGGGGCAGGTAGTTATCAGGAAGAGTAAGAATGGTCAGCTGACACAAATGAATCAGGGCCAGGGGAGACTTGAGTCTCTGCTGGCATCAGAAGAGGAGAATTTAATACAGAGTGTTAAAATTAATTTTAATATGAAATAAGGAAAATGATAATAGTATTGTTTAGCTTTTTAGCAATTTTAAGATATAGGTTGATGACAAAATGGACATTATTTTTTCTCCAGTTAGTATGTCTTTGTCTATATAAAGGAATATGCATTCTTCTCTAAAATAAGTGAGTAAATAAATGAAAGGAAAACCATATAAAAATATTGAATGTAAACTTGGGCTATAGCAAGCTCTCCAAGTGTTCAGTCTAATATTTCTAAGGCTAATGTCCCAAATCACACAGAATTAGGTTGTGTGAAAAGCCCTGCTTCTGCCTCCAGATTGATAAGGTCCATACACTGTTTGTTCTTAATGTGTGTACTCAAAATTTGCAGTGTTTGATTCGGTCTATGTATCACTATAAAGAATTTGGCCGTGAACCAATTATCCATTTTGTTGTTCTTTCACTGAAACAGTCGCTTTGGTTTTAAAATTCTAATTACTTGAGTATAACTGATGAGAGGTTGCTGACATGCAGCACATGTGGTTGCCTAACTGCCAGTGCACGGTTTATTCTTCTCAGGTTATCTTCTGAAGACAGTGAAGAAGCTTCTGCTTATTTTTATGAAAGTGATGACTCTGTTGAAACAAGAGTAAAGACTCCGTACTCAGGTGAAATGGACTTATTAGGAGAGATCCTCGATACATTGAGCACGCACAGCTCAGATCAAGGGAAGCTGGCAGCGGCTAAGAGCTTGGATTTCTTTAGATCGATGGATGATATTGATTATAAACCCACGGTTAGTTGATTTTTCAGCTTATAAAGTTAAATGAAAACACCTTACCCTTGCTATGATTGCCCAGTGTTATAATCTTAGTTGGTAGAAGCATTTAATCTCTATTGGATGTGTCAAAACTTCAAAAATAGGATAAAGTAGAATCATTAAGAATTATTTCTAGTAACAAAATTCCAGTATTTTCCCTTTTATTTATCCAATTCTGGTGGTTATTGTCATTAATTGAAATTCTTTTGTCAAGCAGTAATATTTTCTTAGAATCTAATTTTATAGCTGTATTTTCTGGGGAATTTTTTTAACCTGAAATATTCCCACTTTTTTCCTATATTTCTTGAATCTTCAAAAAATTTTTAATAATTGTATTAATTCAAGTAATTTTTCATTGCATTGCTTCAAAAATAAACAATGCTTTAAACAAATTGAACGGAATGCTTTAAGAACACAAGAGATTGAAGTGTTAAGTAGTGGCAGCCTGTTCTGATTGAACATAAATCCAGAACATGGCATTAATTATGTAATCTATATCTATTTGTTTTTTGTTTTGAGTTTTCTTTTTTCTTTGCAAATCATTTGTATTTCATTTTATTTTTTAGGTTTATTGAAGTATAATTGACAAATAAAAATTGCATATATTTAAGGTGTACAACTTGATATTTTTGGATATGTATATGTTGTGGGATGATTACCACACTCAAGTTAATTAACATATCCATCACCTCACATAGTTACCATTTTCTTTTCCTGTCTGTTTTTTTTTTTTTGAGAGCACTTAAGATCCACCCTCTCAGCAAATTTCAAGTAGACAATACAGTATTGTTAACTGTAGTCATCGTGCTGTACAGTGGGTCTCCAGAGCTTATTCTACTTGCATAACTGAAATGTTGTGCCCTTTAAACAGCATCTCCTCTTTCCTCCCCCTCCCCCACCCCAGCCCCTGGTAAGCACCATTCTGCTGTCTACTTTTAGGGGTCTGCTGGTTCAGATTCCACGTATAAGTGAGATCATGGAGTGTTTGTCCTTCTGCGTCTGGCTTATTTCACTTAGCATGTCTTCCAGGTCCATCCATGTTGTCACAAATGGCAGACTTTCCTTCTTTTAAAGGCTGAATAATACTCCGTTGTGTATATACACCACATCTTCTTCATTCCTTTATCCGTCAGTGGACGTTTAGATTGATTTCATATCTTCACTATTGTGAATAATGTTGCACTGAACATATGGTGCAGCTATATTTTCAAGATAGTGATTTCATTTCCTTTGGATAAAAACCCGCAAGTGGGATTGCTAGATCATATGGTAGTTCTATTTTTAATTTTTCGAGGAACCTCCATACTGTTTTCTGTACTGGCTGCACCAATTTGCATTCCCACCAACAGTGCACAAGGGTTCCCTTTTCTCTACATCCTTGCCAATACTTATAATCTAGTTTGAATCTTATTGGTGACAGTTTCAAGGACATGGAAACCAAGGTCCATCTCCTTTCATTCCTGTTAATAGAGCCATTGGAGGTATTCAGAATTAACTATCAATGCCATAGTTCCTCTGGGAGGAACTTCAAGTCCCCAGCCTTACAAGATATTAATGTTGATTTGAAAATGGAAAAAAATATTGCTAAGTAATGCTATAATTTTATTAAAAATTTTCTGAATTTGTTTCTTCTTTCAGAATAAATCCAATGCGCCTAGTGAGAATAACCTGGCTCTGCTTTGTAGTGGTTCTGGTGACCAAGCGGAGTGGCATCTCGGGCAGGATGACAGTGCCCTCCATGGCAAACACCTCCCTCCCTCCCCCAGGAAGCGAGTGTCCTCTATTGGCCTGACAGATTCTCTGTTTATCCTGAAAGAGGAAAACAGTGAAAAGCATCTCAGTGTCGACAGCGTGAGCGGGACTCCGACAGTGGAGAAGCCAGCTTCTACTTCAGGACTGGATTTCCAGCCAGCTGCACTTGAAGTTTCCCAAACTGAAGAAGGAAAAACAGAACAGAAGGAAACACTAAGCCAGACTTCAGATGATCCACTCATACTCAGCCTTGGGCGACGCTCATCTACCTTTGTTCCTTGGGAGAAGGAAGGGAAAGAAGCCAAAGAGACTTCAGAAGATACTGGGCTGCTTCATGAAGTGGTGTCATTATGTCGCATAACATCTGCCTTCCAACAGGACTTGAACATTTCAGAGGAAAACACAAGTGGAAACCAAGCTTAAATCAACAATTTCAATCTCTTGCATCCAAGCTTCTGTGGAGACATTTTAGGATTCCATGTAATCGATATAGTAAACAATTACTTGTAGGAATGACAACTCTTACTACTGTCTAAAAGTTATTTTTCATTTAGAACATACATTTCCCCCACTCGTTCGTCTCATGGGTATATATTATCCATTGATTTTTAAATGTAAAGCTAATTCTTCTACTGTGCTCTTAAATCAGGTACTAGTTTGTATGTATGTTGAAAGCAGGTATTGATGATTTCCCACCATTTGGTGCTTAATGCCATTCAGTTTATTTAAACTAAGTATGCATATATAACCCTTGCACATAACCAGTAGCTACTATACTAATCTGGTTGAGCATCAACTGATCAAGATATCAAAACTTTTCAGAACTAGCCTGAAACTGTTGACCCGCTAATTGCCTTAATCTTAAACGTATATTAAGCATACTTAAATAATTTATAGAATTACATGTAAATTTTGAAAGATAAGTTATATGTGATCTGCAGAGCAATAATGCCTTTTTCTATTCATTGAATCAAGGACAAAATTCATTTTTTCAAAGTTAAAAAGCTCTCTTGTGAACACTGCAGCCATGTTTTCCAAAAAGTATAAAGGTACACATTTACCTGTCACTCAGTGAAATATATGAAGTACTGAATTGCAATGTGAAATTAATGCCTTCTGTTTACAAACGAGACACTTCAAAAATTTTTCACCGTCTCTCCGTATGCCTTTGCGTACATCCAAGATCCCACCCCCAGAAAGCCAAATGCAATGTAAGCTGTCCTGATGAAAAATGGTCCTGTCTTTTTTTCTTAACTAATTCTTTATCAAAACGCTTCATGTCATCTCAATTTACTTTTTAAAATAGTTGATTTTTATTTTAGAAGTTTTAAATTTATAGAAAAATTGTGAAGCAAGTACAGAGAGTTCCCACATAAGCCTGCACACAATTTTCCCTGTTACTAGTATCTTACACTCACCACAATTAATGAACCAATACTGGTAGTCCATGCTTTATTCAGATGTCCTTAGTTTTTTTCTAATATCCTTTTTCTGTTCCAGGGTCCCATTCAGGATATACCACATTTTACTGGGTTGTCACATCTCCTTAGATTCCTCCCAGCTGTGACAGTTTCTCAGACTTTCCTTGTTTTTGATGACCTTGACAGTTTTGAAGAGTACTGGTCAGATATATTGTGGGAGGCACCTCTGTTGGAATTTGTCTGATATTTTTCTCGTGATTACACTGGGATTATGGTTTTGGGGGAGGAAGATTACAGAGGTAAAGTGCCATTTTTATCACATCATATCAAGGGTGCATACTGTCCACATGATTTGTGAATGTTGATGTTGACCTTGATGACCTCACTGAGGCCGTGTTTGTCAGGTTTCTGCACTATAAAGTTACTCCTTTCCCTCCCTTTCCACACTGTAGTCTTTGAAAGGAAGTCAGTCTCTGTACAGCCCACACTTAAGGAGTTGGCGCTTATGCTGCTTCTTCTTTGAGGCAGAGCATCAGCGTGAATTATTTGGAATTCCCCTGCCTGGGAGGGTTGTCTCTTCTGCCTCAGATTCACTGTTAGGCTTTGAAATTCAGGGAGAAGGAGCCATACATTGATTGCTTCACGAGAGGTTGGGTTAATAGGTGTAATCAGAAGAAAAAACGGTGATGTTATGGTTTATTTGCTATCAGTATGTTCAGTAGATAGACTCTCTATATCCCCAATCATGATTACTTTTTAGAAATTGTCGTTTTAGAAAAGGTGTTTGAGAAACCATTCAAGAATCCATCAGGACTGTACTCTAAAATATTTACTGAAATAATTTTCAGTTAAAAACAAGCCCCAGAAGGGGTTTTGTTAAAAACATTGCTTAAAAATATTTACCTAGGTCAATCTTTAAATAATTCAAAGAAATGGCCAAGTTTTTCTTTTTTAAACTGCATTCCAAAATCTAAATGGATATGTTTTATTTGGGACAATTATTCATTCATGTTTACGAAGGAAAACAAATCTTGTTTTCCCTATAAGGATGAACTCTGTATATTAAGGAAAATAGTGTTTAATCCTTATTTTTTTAAGACAAAAGTAAGACTCAAGGTTCTTGTCAAATTTGCCTTTATGTACTCATTACAAATTCTGTTTTACTTTATTGACATATGTAATGAAAGAAGTCCATTTATCAGCAGAACTGTTCTAAACGAGAAGGAAAAAGGGGTGTTCTGATTGTTAATCTGCTCAGCAAATATTCCTTCATAATTTTTGAAAAGGATGTAAAACAGCCTTTTAATAGGAATATTGGTATGAGGTATTTTTTCCTTCAGAATTCATAGTCTGAAGAAGGAGATGATCGTGAGTGTAGCATAGGCAAAATTTGGGTTTTAGTCCATTTGCTTAATAGATATCACGGCCTTAGAATTTTCTACCTTTCGGTTGCCTCACAAGATGCTTGACTGTAGTGCTGTATTGTTTAAGCATATTTAGCCACTCACAAGTGATCATCGCGTCAAGGTATTTGAAACTGGACTTGTGCCTTATTTTAACGGACAAAGTCAGCTGTTATATTCCACGTTAAAAGCAAAGCAAAAACAAAAACTCTACGTGATATTCTCAGAAAAAATCCGAAAGACTAGTAGCAAGTGTTAGTATTTCAGACCATTAAATGTTTGAGTATTGAAAGTCTGCTCGTAAACTAGACTTCCTACTATTATGATGGACGTAGGGAGAAGGAAGTGAAATTAAGGTGAGTTCTGAAATAAACAAAAAAGTATTATCTTCTGCTAGGTTCATATTTTCTATTAGAGCTAAACCAAATATTTGTAAACTCCCCTGCTGTTTGAATTTTTTTTTTTCAAAGAAATGACACCTGTTCTACAAAAGAATTGTATAAACAAATAACACCTTTGGCTTTGGGATGTGGTCTTCATGTGGCCGCTAAACAGTCACGGTCTCCTGCAGCCCACTCCAGCTTTTCTCCTTTTGCCCTTAGATATCACATCCGTGGTATTTCAGGGATAGAAGAGCAGTGTGTGAATCTAGGAGCTATTTTTTGTTAAGTGGAAGTGTTGTTAAGTGTTACATTTGATGGTTACCTACTTTAGCATATTTTAGAAAGGCACCAAAATATAGCATGATTATTTTTTGATTAAAAATTAATAACTTACCCGTTTAGGAAATATTTATTGACTCTTTGTACTGATCATGTGCAAGTACAGTAACTGAGGAGGTAGGCAAATAAAATAATCGACCTGCTCTGAATGAACCAATTAAAAGGAAAAGGAATTGCAAATAATAGTAATAATAATAATATATTTTGCTTAGAAGTTATTAGCCCGAGGTTGTAACACCCAAAAAAGGGCCTTTTAAAGCTGCTTAATCTAAAACATGCTCTAAGTCTAGAACCATAGTACTGTTTCTAATTTCATTAACTTACTTTCTCTGTTATTATACAAAGTATAATAATGCTGCTATCTAAGATATCTACTTTTAAGGGACAGATTCAGAGACTCTTAGAAACTAAGTGTCCTTGTTTGTTGGATTCTCTGTCACCACGATGCCCAGTCTTTTCACCAGGCAGCACTGGGCTCTCTATAATGGAACGAGGCTCCTTTGCAAAACTTAGGGCCACTTTACTCAGTTTAGGATTAACAGAGGGTGTGGAGGCATGTCCATGGGAATCTGGTTGTTACTGTCTTTATCTTGATAACAGCTTTCTCTCGAAATAGTCCCTCCCCCTTTTAAATTAAAACTGTATGTGACAGTGCTGTTGTTAAGATTATAGGATCCACAAATGCTAATGAATTAGTTGTTTCTTAAATAAGGTGAAGAAGTAGACTCCTGATCAAGAGGAGAAAACTGTGAATATTCTTACGATCAGTAGATCTTCCTTCTCTTCTAGAAAATCTGGATTTTCATGAAAAGATTATTTTCATGAATAAATTTTCTAATGCAAATTCCATTTTGTTTAACATAAAGAACTTTGATTCTGGGTAGATATTAGTAAATCAGAATATAAATTTAAGAATGTAAAATGAATACCCATATCTAATTTTCCCCCAAGCACTTCTTATTACTGGACTTAGTTTTTACAAACTCTGTGTCAGTACTGACATCTTTCCTGTGTCAAGCCCAGAAATTTGTTCAGTCTGTTTCTTAAAGCTTGTTTAAGAGACAGAATTGTTTTGAACAAACCAGTTAACATTTTGATTTGGTCAAGATAGAGAATTATGTGTATTTAGAAAGAAGCATATTTTATTTTGAAAATAATAGGATTTTGTGCAATATTTTTTCCTGCATAATTTAGTTCATATAAATATGCACATCTGCTTTTCCAGCAGATGCCTTAAGGTCATATTTTTCAGTATTTGTGTAAACTGTATGTAGCAATGTTCTATGTGATTTTAGAAAAAAGTGTTCTTTATAATGTTGCCAGAAGGAATGTTTTTGTTTATTTAAAATAATTATGGGTATTGCATTATTGTATCATAACTAACTGCCTCAGCAACAGTAAATATGCAATAAGAAAATCCTGAACCTTAGATTAGTGTTAACAATGTTGTTACTTTAAAAGAAGTGTATATAGGGCAAAATGCTGATTCTACATGTGTACATTTAACAAATGCTCAATCTGTACTACGTAAATCCACACGGCCTTTGTATGGTGATGACCACATATGCAGATTGTAACATCCTTTGTGATGAACCTTTGGTAAGATTTATAAAGGGCATTGCCAACACTTTTTGACTGTCTGTAACTAAGTTAATTTTTGTATAATGTACAGTTTGTTTAAGCTTAGAGCTTCTATAGATTTCTACTTTTATTATACTTGAATGAGGCAGAAAAGCACTGTGGAAAATCTGTAGCTCTGGATGCGATATGCAAATATACCAAAAAAAGAAACCAAGGTACTGAACAGCAGTGTTAACTGGATGCTTTCCATCCAGAAATCTGTGTTTTTTCAAACCATACTTAAGTGAAGTAATTTAAAATACACAATCTTTTATCTTAAAAGGTTGCAGAGTCACAAATGATTACCTCTTTGACATGATACACCTCTAAGTCTCTTCGTCTCTTTGTGATTTCATTTCTCAGAGCCATGTTGAGGTACCTTAACAAATCCACCCTCTGGTTGATTATGTGATGTTTAGGACAGGACAGAATTAGAACTCTGCGCATGCTAAATGCACCACGTATGTCAAGTCACCATCCTTCAGATAGTATAACGTCCATATGGTTATTTTGAGAACCATTTAATAATCATCTACCAAAAATGAGATTTCTTGAATCTATTATGATTTAGTACTTAATCGCAATGCCTAAAACAGCTGACAAGTATGAACTGCATGGAGCCTACAATTTAAGATGTATAAAGCTATTTTACATATAAGGTACATGAAAGGTTCAAAATTGAGCTTTTCCAAAGCTTATTTCTTTTGCTTTAAATGAATACCTGTTTAAAAGGACTGAAAACCTTGAGCTTTTTTGCTAGACATGGTGACAGATATCTGTAAAAACCTATCCAGCATTGAGATTTGCTTTCTTATTCTTGCATCCTTGAGGCTACAGTATAAATCATCTCTGAAGTTGACTACTATTGGGAGGACATTGTGTATAAAAATATTGCTTTGGAAATTTAAAAAGTATGCAAAAATAAATAATGGGTGAACTACACATTACCATAAAGTGCCCAACAATGCAGTTATAAAATAAAATTGGTCATAAGCAAAACTTCACGCTGTGGTGACTTGTTTTACCATTGGCCACTTATTCCCCTCAGTGGTCTAGGTGAGCTGTTGGAGGACCTTCCGTCTCCATCTCTGAGCTTTCTAGCTGCTGCAGTATAGATTCAAGCCCAGATCTTCCTGACAGGTCTGCTTGAGAGGTGTCCATCCTTTCCTGTAGGGTCAGCTAATTTGTTAGGCACTAAAATCATAGGATAGGCAAGTGGAGTGTCGCTAAGTATATCAGAGCAGGACCAACAACTGTTGTTTATTGACCGGCAGCTAAGAGTTGAGGACAGAGATGAAACAGAGCAAAGTGTGTGAATAGTGCTCCAGAAACGTCTCATCCGAGAGCTGCGATAGTTCCACTTAGAGCAAAAGTCAAATTTGAAATGAGCACAGTTTCCCTTTGGGTGCAGAATTTCTGGGAATAATATGCAGAACTTTTCTTGCTTCCGTAGAGGAAGCAAAGGGCTTGACAACAAGGAAAGAGAGATTATCCTTGTCAGCCTAAGGGTTAGCTGGCTCTTACTGAGTTTGATTGTTCCCGCTTTGCAGGGGTTAGTGTCAGGCCGTCTGAGTGTCTGTGGGTGACAAAGATGGTCGTATCTTAATTCTATAGGTGCAGAAGTAAAAAAACCCAATTGGATTTTCTTTATGTCTAAATGAAACTAATACTTTTTTGGAGTATTCATATGTAGTGAATCTTAGAATTTTCTTGCCTAGATGTAACAGAATGAATTACAGGACAGATAAAAATTTGTACATATGTGGAAAATATAGTATTAGTAGCGTAAAAATAAAATAGTGTACTGTGGAATCTTCCGGGTGAATTAAAACCTTTCCCAAGTTCTGACATTGCTTTGGACCTGATACTTAATTTCCCTGAAGCATTACTTCTATTTAAAATAGAAGTGTCTGTTCTTAGAATGAATTATTAATATTTATTGAGCAACCTTTGTGTACATAGCAGCTGCCATATTATTTGAGGGAGAGAAAATATATTCCTAAGTATCCAATTTCATTTGAATTCATGGCTGTTTGGAGTATAAAGCCATAAAATATAACTATAAAAATGTTAGATTTTATCTAATCCAATGGCTCTCAAACCTAGCTTTTCATTAGAATCAGCTGTACAGCTTAAAAAAGAAAAAAAGCTTGGACCTTGCTCCTAGAGTTTCTGGAGCAGATGCTGCAATTAGTCGTTTGTAGACATGAAGAAACTGAGGAACAAAATAGATGAGTGATACCCTTAAAGTCCCATAGCAACAAATGGTCGCGCCGGGAGAGGAAGCTGACAGTCAGGCCTCAGCCTCCACGCTTTTAGTCTGAAATGCAGACAGAAGTGAAATGACATCCCTAACCTGCATTTCTCTATACGATTCTCTCTTCTCTATCAACTTTCTCCTGTAAGTATTGGACACGCCTTTCTGACAAGAGGCGCTATGCAGGCTTTTAAGTATCGAATTGCCTGATGCCTTTTGGGGAGATGGTATTAATGTTCAGACTCTTTTTTCTTCTTTCTTTTACTTTTCCCCCCACACTCCCCAGCTCAGTGAATGCAATCTCAGCTAGTCTTTTTTGTGTGAGTACATGTTCTCTGCAGTATTTTTCCGCTTCCTCTTAATTTTATGTGCATGTAGTGGAGAGCAGACGGGGAGCCCCACCTTGACTGTGCATGATCACTGTACGGGGAAGCTTAGTGAGATCAATTTTGAAGAAAAGGAAAGACATAATGTGAATTTTTTAATGTGCAATCATTATTGACCTAGAAAGCTGTTGAAAGCGTCTAAATGTCCTTTTCAGAATCTCCACAGATGTTATCTACTACTTTTTAATTTTTCTCATGTTCAAGAAGCAGCTTTCCAGATGAATTTCTTACTCTACTTTTGTTATTTTAGAATCAAACCTACTTTAAATATGGAGACTTTCATGTTTACAGTGTTTTGTTGTAACACCATTTAAGCAGTGCTTTAGTTTAAAGCAATGCATTTAAAATTTACAAATTAGTTTTTATAACTGAAGTTTCTAATTTGAAGACTCACTTTGGGATATCAAAATGCACTGATGGTAGTCATTTAATATTTTATTCAGTTTCTCCCCAAATTTAAACTTAAAAAATAACTTTTAAGTAAGAGCTAAGCTTTCAGAGATTAAATAAATGTCCGAATTGGATACAGCCAATTAGGCAAAAATCCCAACTTGTGAGATAGATGTTAGAAAGAAATGCCCCATTTTATTATTTTTTATTTTTATTTTTTTTAAAGATTGGCACCTGAGCTAGCAACTGTTGTCAGTCTTCTTTTTTTTGTTTTACTACTTTTTCTCCCCGAACCCCCCCCCCCCCCAGTACATAGTTATGTATTTTAGTTGTGGGTCCTTCTAGTTGTGGCATGTGGGATGCCGCCTCAGCATGGCCTGATGAGCCGTGCCATGTCTGTGCCCAGGATCCGATCCAGAGAAACCCTGGCCGCCGAAGCGGAGCGCGTGAACTTAACCACTCCGCCACGGGGCCGGCCCCTGCTCCATTTTATATTATAGGCTTCCCACATAAGGGACATGTTTATTGACAGACTGTTAGAAAACCATTTGAATTTCTAAGCAAATGATGACTGATAGAGACTTGAAATTAGTCTTTTTAAAAGAAATTTCTGCTAGAGAAATTTAAGCAATTATTTTGCGTCAACAATAATTATAAACATGAGTTATATTTAAAACGTTATATTTAAAACATGAGTCGTCATACATAGCAAAGGAACATACTGTGTAAAAATAAAGGAATGTTATTCTTGGGGATCATTGTGGAGTATTAATATTATTTTTGACCTGCAGTCGTAAGACGAACTGAAAATCCCTGGACGTCTTCATTTCAAGGTTCTGAAAGAACTATGCTAACGCTCTTTTAGCATATGCTACAGGCGAGTCTGTTGACAATTAGAAGACTTCATTGCTTTATGTAAAGATTCTTTTCCTTTTGAGGTACATCTTTCACATTTTTTTCAAATTAGCTCTACTGAAGTAAAATTTATATCCAACAAATTTCACCCATTTTAAGAGTATAATTTAATGAGTTTTGGCAGATGTGTACAATAATCCAGCCCCCACCACATCAAGATTTAGAATTTTATCACCCACGAAATTGCTTTGTACTCCTTTGCCGCTATCCCCTCCTCTTGATCCTGACTCCTGGCCACCGCTGTATGTTTTCACTATGGTTTTGCCTTTTCAAGCATTTCACCAGACTGAGAAAGACAAACACCGTATGATTTCACTCATATGTAGAAGATAAACACATGGACAAACAGTTCAGTGGTTACAAGGGGAATAGTGATGGGGAATGGGCACGGGGGTGAAGGGAGCACTTACGTGGTGACAGACAAGAAATAATATGCAACTGAAATTTCACAATGATGTAAACTCTCATGAACTCAGTAAAAAAAGAAAGAATTTCATTAAGCGGAATCATACAACTTGTAGCCTTTTGTGTCTGGCTTCTTTCACTAGCATAGTGCTTTTGAGATGGATCCATGGTATTACATGTACTAACAGTTCATTTTTGTCACTGCGTAGTATTTCATTGTATGGATATGAAACAGTGTATTCATTCCCCCATTGAGGCACATTTGATTGCTTTCAATTTGGGGTCATTATGAGTGACACTGCTTTGTACATTTGAGTACAAGTTATCGTGAAGAGACGTGTTTTCATTTCCTTGAATTAATATCTAGGAGTGGGATTTCTGCGTTATGTAGTAAGTGTATAATCATTAGGATACAGGGAAGTTCCAATTGCTCCACATTCTTGTCAACACATGCTCTTGTCAATCATTTTAATTTTAGTCTTTCTGGTGGGTGTTTACTGGAATCTCATTTTGGTTTTAACTGTATTTTTCTTATGACCAAAGATTTTGAGAATCTTTTTATACGCTCATTGGCAATTCATATATCTTCACTGAAGAAATCTTTTTATCCATATTTGTATTCAGTTGTTTCTCTTGTTATTGACTCATAAGAGTTTTTTTTTTATATATATTCTGGGTAAAATTTCCTTAGAAGAAATATGTTTTGAAAATCTCTTATCTCAGTCTGTGGCTTGCCTTTTCATTTTCTTAGTAATGTCTTTCAAACAAAGGTTTTAATTTTAAGGCACTCCACAATTATCAATTTTATCCTTCATGATTTATGCTTTTTTGTGTCCTAAGAAATTGTTTCCTGACTGGAATGTCACAAGGATTTTCTCCTAGAAGATTTATAGTTTTAGTGCATGCAGTGAGATGTCTGATTCATCTTGAGTTAATTGTTTTATGTTATGTGAGATAAGGGTCAAGATTCATGTTATTTTCCATTTTCCCCACCACCACTTATTGAGACTATTCTTTCCCACCTTGAGTATATAATATATTTCAAATCAATTGAGCACATTGGATCTATGTATGGGCTCTCCATTCTGATCAACTGATCTGCATGTTCGTCCTTATAGCAATACCACACTGTCTTGATGACTCTAGCTTTATAGTAAGTCTTGACATTGGGTAGTACGAGCCCTCCAACTTTGTTATTCTTCACTTTTATGTTCGATATTCTACGTCTTTTGCCTTTTCATTTTATAAACTTTAGAATACATTTTTCCATTCTACAAAATAGCTTGTTGGGATTTTGACTGGGATTGGGTTGAATCCATAAATCAAGTTGGGAAAAATTAACATCCTGCCAATATTGTCTTCCAGTTAGCGAACATAGTACAGCTCTCCAATTACTTAGATCTTCTTTCATTTTTCTCGGTAATGTTTTGTAATGTTCAATATGTAGTCTTGCACACGTTTTGTTAAATTTATCCCTGATCATTTCCTGTTTTTTGATGTGATTATAAGTGGTTTCTTTCTAAAATATCAATTTCCAACTGTTCATTTTTAATATTGGACAAATAATTGCTCCTGAAGCATTGCTAATAAATAGTTTGAATTATTTCCAATCTGTATATATATATATTTTCCTTGTCTTATTACACTAGTTAAGATCTACAGTACAATGTTTAGTAGAAGTGAACATCTTTACCTTTTTCCTGATTGTAGGTGGAACATCTTCCCACTGACAAGGATTTAGAGAAATAAATCAAACGAAGAAATTTACTCCTTGAGAACCTGAAAACTTAAAACACTTGAGGTTGACTATACAGTCAACGTGTTTAAAGACTGAAGAAAATTGTGATGATTTACACAAGATAGAATTCAAGAAGACAGTACGGGTAAGTAAGTAGTTTTCCTGGATATGCTGAGTTACATGAAGCTACAACTCTACATATTGTAAGTTCACTTTATCTCCTCTCTTCTCGGTAAAGGTCTCATCGCCTCCTGGTACCATGTCTATTGTCACAGCCACCCCATTGCTTTGTGACTGTTCACTTATTTACCACCTTTCCTCAACTGAGTCTCTCAAGAAGCTCAAACAAACATTAGTTTGTGTCTGTTGCTCCTAGCTGCTGTGTGAGGAATCAAAGGACAAAAATTAAGTAAACAACTAATTTTCATGTATATGAATTAATTTGATTTCCACATTGAAAGGCCTGGTGTACTCTTTTGTGACTCATTCCCTTGAAAGCACAAATCTTGTTCATCTTTGAATCTCCAGCTCTTAGCATGACATCAGGCTCACAGTAGATGCTTGATGGCCTCATGTTGAATGAAACTGACTATACTATCACTAGTTCAAGATGGCAGAATTTTGGAAGGATGTTATACCTCTCTGTTAACTCTCTCATGAGTCTGATAAAATATCCCTTCCTTTGGAAATGGCCTACCACTGAATATTCACGTCAGACATGCAAAACCAAAAATAAAAGGGAAGGTGTTGAACTTGAAAATTAAAAGTCTCAAACTAACTCTGAAGTTATGATGGAAGTGTGAGGGCAAGAAGCACAAGCACATAGTCAGGACCTTCTTTGTAAAGCTCAAGACCTGCGAGAAAATTAATCCCATGGTCATTTCTGCATGAGTTATGGGTAAAGGTTCTCAAATTAGAGTATAGGGAGGTATTATCATATGTATGTTTAAAAGATGCATAAACTACAAAGGATAATTTAAATATTTGGCCCTCCTGATTTGTTGGATGAGTAAATGTGAAACTTTTTTCCAGGCATAATCTCTTTCTTTTCATATTTCTGTCCATTAGTGAAGCACAGAGTTAACAGTAGAGACCGTTATGTATTTTAAGGTTTAAACTGAATAATATAGAAGCAACTGACATTTGCTTTGTTCCAGTGAGTGCTCTGCACGTTTATTTAATGATTTTGAAAATGTTAGCATGGCAGGAGAGAATTTAGAGGTCATTTCAGGCTTATTTGTATTTAAATTATTTGATAGAATCCTGGCCAAATTTGACCCTCAGCGCATTGTAAAGCGGGTCATGATCTCATTCTGATGTCGTGGATGCTTCGATGACATCGTCAGCAATGTCAGAATTTCAACCTAATTAGTTGCATCTTATTTTGTGATTTGTCTTGGGTGCCCTTGCTTGCAGGCTGGACTTTTTTTTTTTAACCTTTCTCATCCTGTCACATTTTAAATGTCACCAGACTGGTATTTATATAATTGGCTTCTTCCTTCTCTCCCTTTTGCATCCATTACGACCTCCCTTCACACAGGAACATTTCTGTTGGAGCTCTGCCACTCTTTTGCCCTGGACAGTAAAACAATCTCCTTTCGGGATAATCAACTCCTTTCAGAAATTTCTGTTCTGTGTTTTGTACGATTTTCCTCCTCCCAGGTAAGATTTCAGATGATATGTTTGATTTCAATTAATTATGCTGTACTTGGCACCAAATGCAAGACATTTGGTGACTTTTTTATTTTCATTAAATAAGTGAACTGAGTAATTCTGTTTAGAATGAATGCGAAGGAAGTATTATTATATGTACTGGATTTAACATCAGATTTATATATTCCAGACTTATTCAAGGGATTCAAAAAACATGCATTTGGAACAACCTCCTGTGGGTTGGGGAATGCTAAAAGGCTTGGAGGTCTGGGCGTCCATGAAACTGTCTGTCAGCAAAAGAATGATTTGGGGAGCGGAGTAGATGGAGGAGCCCCTTCAGAGAGCCTCAAATCCCTGCATTTAATTTCACTTCAGGGATCCGACACAGAGGCACAGAGAAGGTGAGAGCTGAGGAAGTAAGGGGAGACGCCCAGGGGTCCCAGCGGGCTCTGTTTTTGCTTCCTTGTTTTGGGAGGAAGAGGGAGCAAGAAAATGACCAAGGAGTGGACTTTAAGCTCAGAACAGAAAAATCTGTGCTGAAAAGTAAATAGTATTGAGCAAGAAAAAGTTTCATCACATTTCCTCTCCCAGGTCACAAAGGGCGATGATGCTGATAAACAAGAAAGTGAACGGGGACAACACTGATCTGGGGAACATGACTGAGTCTGCCTGAAGGTGTTTACACTAGTGTGGCAGTTTCTTGCTAGACAGATTGTCACCATCCACATGCCTATCCAGGTCATCATTAGAGTTACGTGGGTGTGTCTGTCTTGGGGAATCCTGAGGTGGCAAGGCTCTTGTCCATGTGTCCTGAGACTGGGCCCGCTTCCGAGCAGGGGGAGGGCATTCTCGAACTCTTCAATGTGCTTGGGAAGGATAGTCTAGAACAGGGCAAAGGACTTTGAAGAGAGGTGAGTGAGTTTGACAACAGCAGAGACCTAATCTCCCAATGAACTTGAGGAGACCAGATGTTCTAGAGAGCTCAGCGTGTTGCAGGTGCTTTGTTACTCTGTAATTGCTACCTGACAACTCAGCTCCAGGTTGAGTTGAGGGAGCAATGTTGATTTGTGCAGCCACTGCTGACCTAGGGACATTTATAGGATGCAGGAGAGCATGTGACCACCCTTCTCTAACAGTGGCCTCTGGAAGTCGGGCCCCCAGAGGAGGAGGGAGTGGCTGGGGGAAGCTGCCGTGGCCGCGCTTGCAGCCTGGATGAGTTACTGGTGCTGCCACTCCCGGTGAGAATGAGACACCTGTAAAAGTCAGCACATCATGGGGAACTGAGGAGACGTCAGTATTTTAATATATTCACCCCTTTCTACTCTCCAATAAGAGTCACCCTTGAGGGAGAAGAGGGTGGTGCCCTTTATCTTGTCATAAAAAGGGAGAGTCGAGATGACTAATAGATATTTCTCATTAAGATGAGAAAAAGCAACTTGGCACCAAGAACATTTTAGGGATTGGAGCTTCAGAAGTTCTCAATGAGGCGTTGGGTTCATGAGTCCATCACTAAACAATAGCAGGAGAATATGACCTGGAAAAGAGGACTACACTCAGAAATTTAGTGAGAAACAAAAATTACAATACACAGTTGGATTAAATACAGTTGGTCAGAAAGTTCACATTTATGATGACTGCTTCAAATACTTAATAATCACAAATATCTGGTTTTAATAAAGAGAGCTTCTTAATAAACTCTTAATAAAGAGGTTCTGGAGAGAAGTGATACTGGCTGGATTCGCAATCTTATCCACACCCGAGGACGAAGCCTTGCCAACTACTCTACACGTCCGGACCGGCATCTGACAGCAGCAAAGAGAAATATTTATAGTTTTAAGGAAAAAATAAACTGACTTTTTTAAAAATATCTAACTTGTAACAGTGATTAAAATACCACAGCATCCCTCAAATCTGTTTTTACTTTGTCTATATAATTGATTAAAGAATGTGAAGTCTGTCTCGTCTCTGTTCATCAAAGGCTTTCACACAGGTGACTGTTTTTGACCAAATTTGCTCCTAAATACTACTAGGATCTACCTTGAATCTTGGCCTGTGAATTGATCTGCCCTCTTGAGATATTTTTCGCACACCTTTATCACCTCTGGTTTTAATTTCTTGACCAAAGAACATAGAAAGAAATATCTTCTGAGAGGAAGCCTAATCATCCTCTTTAAAATAACTGAGACTGTTTATCAAGCAGGTTTTAACATTAGCTGTGCAAGGCAACAATGTTTATTTTATGACACTTCGGAGTCTTGTATAATTGTCTCTTCTCTGGACTAGTAACTCTTGAAGGTGCATGTTAGATCTACTGAAAGGCTTCCAGTAGGTCAAAACAATATTCATATAAGATCCTGGAACTCCGTTAAATCTCAATAAATGTAATTTTATCACATGGGTGTGTTTGGCCAGTTTCTCCGAGAGAGAGAGGTACTGGAATTAATTTGTATTTTGTTTCAAATGATTTAAGGTGACCTCTGTCACTTCAGATGACATCATATTTTACTTTCTAATTGTAAACTACGTTCTCTTCATTATTTCCCATGACAAGGTCTCCCATTCTACCAAAGTAGTAACAGTCTACCAAATGCCAAATAAGCTGACATAATTGGAATCTCTTCTAACCGGTAATTCTGGCCATTAGACGCTTCAGTTGGACAGTCCATAATTATTAAATTGATCATCCTTGCCCCTCTTCCATTCGAGACACTTAAGTCATATTACTACAGATTGAATATTTGAACTAAATTAGTACTTAGCAGTGGAGGGATATTGAACTGAAATCCATGTACTATTCAGATCGCCAGTCAAGAGGTCCTTCTGGCTTCCGTTCTGTCTATCAGAGAATTAGATGCCGATGCATTAGGAAAATAACAGACTTTGAGGAAAACTTGAGCCTGGGTTCGTGTGCAGATGTCTATATTCTGGACCTCAGAAACCTAATAATTTTGACAGCCTCATAAAAAGAAACCTGAAGAGTTAGGCTTAACTGAATTTTTCCATATGACAAAATATTTTAAAATGAAACCTGTTCTTGGTGGTTAGTCTTCAGTTATTTACGTTCTTGCAAAATTAAACATCCCTAACTTATTCAAATGGAGAGAAATTTCCTTTTTGGAAAACCGGACCTGCCTGGCAAAATGAGGTCTCTGAATTCTCTCTGTTAGGAAGAAGTTAGCTTAGACATTATCTTGTGGATGACTACCCCATGCAGTAAAAGGCTCCGGGGTGTTAGCAGGTCACTGAATAAATTGACTGGTGGCATATCCAAGTCTATGACATGAAGGGCTGAGTCGCAACAGGGTTCTGGAGCAGCTATACTTTGGGGACTTTTAACAACACGTATACTTGTTTCCATTTGGGATTTGCTTTATTTCAGCCCTAAAAGAGCTCCAATTCTGGAACCTCAAGTTATAATCTGGGAGTACCTCTTAGAGCTGGAAGATGTGGTTTGGGGAGCAGTTTTGAAGGGAGGTTGTCACCCAACAGACGAGGAGAGCCTGTGAGTGGTTCTTAAAGCCACTGTCCTCGGGCAGGTGCTGTCAAATATATTTGATGGATGTGGTTCCCAGGCTTCTGGAACCACGTAAAGCAAAGCCTGGGTACCAAATCACAGGAGAATGGGCTTAAATTGGAAACATGCATTTTTGTCATCACTCGTCAGTGCAACGCACAGCAGTAAAAGTTGCACATTTGCTGGAAGCAGGTTGGAATGTGAAAGGTCACATTCACCCCAGAATTGAGGAAAGTTTCATGATCTGAATCATGCCTCTGTAGAGCGTAAAACCAGGCGAAGTGGGCTAGTCAATCATCATCAAGAGGATGATTTAAACCAAGATGCACGGGTCGATCTGTCGATGATTTTTGCTGCTGCTGCTGGTAGAGGATTGTGATTCCTTAACCAAAGAGGTTTAGGGAGTAATCCTAAAAGGCTGAGCAAAGAAAAAAAAAGTCATTTCTGTAAAGCAAAACTTTTAAAAAAATTCTTATTATCAGTTGTTTAGAGGACTGAGAGACCTGAGACCTTTTGATTTATTTCCTGACAATTTTATTGAGAACATACAAGAGGCACGCATGGTTCATGTCCGTCTTATACATGAAGTGATTTCTTCAGGTGGGCGGTTCTGCCGTCACAGGGGCAATTCGGAGGCATTGGAACGACATGAAGAAACCATCTTTCTCTACGCAAAACCTGCTCGTTTTCTTAATACCTCATAAGGTGGATGGGAAGGAGGATAGGAGGAGGGGTTACCCACGTGCTTTGGCAGGTCGGGTAGGAGGTAGGAGGAAATGTTGCCTCTGCTTGTCCCTCATCCTCCTGAGGCTCCACCTTGTCCATTAATAATAGTTGATGCTACACGTTGTGTGCTTACCTGCAGTCAATGTTTTACACTGATAATTAAGATAACGTTCCTCTGAGATAGAGGTATGATTTCCAATTTTCAGGCTGAGTTCATGTCCGCTAAATGGGGCAGATCAGAAATTTAAACCTGGGGCTGGCCCTGTGGCTGAGTGGTTAAGTTCGCATGCTCCACCTCAGTGGCCCAGGGTTTTGCTGGTTTGGATCCTGGGCGCGGACATGGCACCGCTCATCAGGTCATGCTGAGGTGGCATCCCACGTAGCACAACCAGAGGCACTCACAACTGGAATATACGACTATGTACTGGGGGGCTTTGGGGAGAAGAAGAAGAAGGGGAAAAAAAGATTGGCAATAGATTTTAGCTCAGGTGCCAATCTTTAAAAAAAAAGAAATTTAAACCTATGTTTCTTTGTCCCCAAAGGCTCTTAAAATCAGGGTAAAAGTTCTTCTTTCAAAGAGCTGTCGTAAGGGTTACATGAGACATCATGCACGTAATGTAGCAAGAGCTCCCTAAAGGACCCCTCAAGATCACGATGATGATCAAAATTACTGTTGCGATGATGCCTTCTAGTTCCACAATTATTCCTCACTCTGCCACTAATACGAATTGGTGATAATAATGATTTCGGCTGCCCAGGGTCCACTCTGGGGCTGCCACCCGAGAGATGGGACAAAGCTACAAGCCTCTGCACCCAGCATCATTTCCATGACATTCTGTTGGTGAAAGCAAGTCACGGGCCAGCTATGACTTGGGGGAGGCAAACAGACTGCCCCCTCTCCATGGGAGGGGTGGCAACGTTACAATGCAAACGAGCGTGAGAGGAATGGTTTTGGCTGTGTGTGAAACCAAGCTAACACAAATTGCAAAGACACACATGATATGAAAGTTGCAGATGCTAGACTTTCCTACTTAAGGTGAAGTTTATCTTGTTAAAGAGAGTTCAGTGCAAATACGCCATTGGGCAAAATTTGAAGCCTTCCTGCATAAGCTATTGTATAGTTAGCTTGTTCAAAAATACAGAGGTGTGGCTTGCTGGGCCAGTCTGTAAGTACCTTATGAATTTGGAGTGTCCACATGGAATCATTTGTTTATTCAGTCTGCATGCATTCATTCATGCATATATTTGAACATGCATTCCTATGCAAAGCCCTAAACTAGCCATGGGAACAGGGTGAATAGCCAGATTAACTAGACACCTTCTCTAAACTGAAGATATTACCATTGCCAGTTATCTTTTTCTTCTTACCTGTGCTAATCCCAATAGGACCAACTTCTCCTCTGTGATTTTTTTTAGTTTTTAGTTTTTTAAACTCAGCTACTTATTTTTTTGTTTTGGGGTTTTTTGGTCTTTTTCGTATAAACTTTTATTAAGAAATTATAACACTGATGGAATGGAAAAGTAAAGAAAATGTTTCATGGCACACTCCACATGGAGACAACCCAGAGACATCCATTTTCTTGAACTAACACTTAAACCATATTAGAAATTGAGGAAATGCCAGAGATTAAGACATTAGATAGGCTACAGAGCCATGAGAGTCTACTAGCCAAAGCATCCAAAGACAGTCCACATGAATCTTGGGCACTTTGGGATTTTGCTGGTGGCAGGCACAAATTTGAGCAACAATTCATTCATTATTTGTCCATTTATGCAGAAAATATTTACTGTGTTTTTCCTATGGGTCGAGCCTGCTCTAGGTGAGGGATATCACAGTGAAAGAAAACAACAAAGTTCTTGTCCTTATGTAAATTAAATCCCAGTCAGGGGAAGCAGAGGGTAAAAAAGTATGCGATTTGTCAAGGATTGATAAAGGATATGGAAGAAAATAACACAAGGTCAAGGAGATGAAGGGAAACCAGCAAAAGAGATGGAGGGGCAGACAGTGAGGTCAGAGGAAAATCAAGATGGAATGGTGTCCCATTGGGTGGAAGTATTTTAAGAAAGGAATGACACTTGTTTCAGAGGCTGCTGAGAGGTGGGGTAAGCGGAGGACTGAGGACGGGCCACTGTGCTTGTCAATGTAGAGGTCACTGGTGACTCTGATCTGAGTTCTTTCATGGAAGGATTTAGAGAAAAGCCAAATTTGTTTGAGTTCAAGAGGGAACGAGAGGAGAGGAAGGAGAGACAGAGAACATAGGAAACTCTCCTGTGGATGTTTTGCTGAAAGAGGTGCTTAGGAATGGGACGGTAACTGGAGGGAGATGTGAGCCGCAGGGGAGAATTGTGTGTGATGGGAAATATGACAGCATGTCTGGCGCTATTGGAAGTAATCCAGTACAGTGGAAAAACCAATGATGTGGGAAAGAGGGTCAATTTCTGGAATGATGTCTTTCAGTAGTTGAGCAGGATGGACTGCTCTGGAACAGTTTTAAAAATTCATGCCATTACATTTTTTGAGCATATATCCAAAATATACATGCATATATTTTAAGCTTTTATTTATATGCTACTTTGATAGCATGGTACACGCATTTCAAAGCATATATAAAATTCTAACCAAACCCTTGGAGAAAAGCCACGTAAATAGAAGGCCCAGTATTTTCTCTTATTCTTACACACATACCCCTTGAAATGCATGCACCTCACTTTGGGGTTCTTTCCATTAGACAATGTCACTGTTTGATGCTGACTTATCAAAAAGCGGTTGGAAGGAAAGAGCTTGGTCTTTCAGATTTGAGAATCTGAGTTTTACTTTTATCTTGTTTTCTGTCTGGGGAAGTGTTTTGACCTCAAGCAACCCCTTATGAAGAGCAATGACTTTAAATGTAGCACTTGAGATGATTTAGTTAAAAGATCTAATTCACAGGAAGGTTTTTCAAATGCTCCCAGAAGTTACTTTGGTCATAGGTAATGTCACAAAATGCAAAAAATACTCGGAAAGGAGAATCACCACATTTCAGTTTTTATTTGTTGATGTTGGCTGCTTTTTAGCCATACATCCTTCCCATGGCTTTCTGGAATCCATGACTGAAGGACAAATATGTACACCCCATCCTAGGTATAGGACTAAAACCTTTCGCCACATGATGGGAAGAGTGAGAAATGTATTCTATTTTTTTTTTTCCTGTAGTTTCTGTGTAAAAAAACGTGGTTGCCAGCTAACAGGCAAACTTAAAAAATGTCCCCAGGTTGCAAAGAATAAAGAGTATGAATGACAGGCACTGGAGCTTTTCCCAGAAGACATTGTCCCCTGGAAGATAGTTTTGCTAATTATGAGGCTGAAATTACCAGCACAAAAACACTCTGCTGTGCTTGGCTAATATAACATAATAAAACAATGGTGTCAAGTTGAAGCACTATGAAAGTCTTTAAGGAGGCCAAAGGAGTCCTTCCCACAGTCTCAGTGCAATCCCAGTTGTAAACTGAAGTCTCCAGGTACGTCAGAAAAGCACTCGAGTGCAGTCCTCATGTTCTCAGTGTGTGGATCTCCTCAGCCAGATGGAATGCTCCTAAATCAGCCTCTCCATCACTGGGGGTGGCATCATGCTCCACATCTCCACTCGAGAGCCCTCCTTTTCCTGACGGCTCGGGCTGTAGGTTCCCTGAGTTGCCCTTTTGTTGGAGGCGACAACAGAAGCAGCAATCGCCAGAAAGAGGATCAACAACAAGGCTAACGTCACAGAGCCGATGGCGGTGAAAATGTCCGAGATCAAGTCACCTGCCAACTAGAAGGAATGAAATAATTTTGATGTGAATTATAGTACAAAGGACACTGGAACTGCCCTGGAATGAAAACCAACCAGAGCACTGGTGCCACTCAGGACGGTAAAAAGACCAACGTCCTAAATCCCAGATCATGTGGAAATGACTATGTATCTAGCATCTCAGGTCTAGAGTCAGAAGATGTGGCATGAAACGGCTCCTGTGTTTACTCTGTGTCTTAATCTCAGTGACTGAGATCATTCGTGTGACATCAAGTGCAGAGGACGAACCCACAGGTATATTTGTAAAATAGTTCTACCTCTATAGAAACATGTTATTCACAATCTCTTGCCTCCTTTGCCAAAAGTTCTGATTTTAGACTGAAAGAACGGTTGTTTTACAAGAAAATTTTGTTTTACTGAAAAATGGTTGTTTTTTGGGTAAAGGAAGCAAATTAAATTAGTTGCATCTCATGGGAAAGATCCCAGAATAGAGAATGCTCAGCTGTGCACTAGTCTCGCAGGTGATTTCCACAGTCGGCCCTTTGATTTGGATTCAATGTGACAAATTGAATGGTTGTGAAAACACATGAGCTCGATGTTGAACCAAACATCTCGAAACAGAAACCAGTGGAGCCCTGTCAGGAGGAGCTGGATCCAGGACACCCAGGGGTGCTGTACACAGTAGTTTGTTTAATGTTGATTCCAATGTGTTTGCCTAGCAATTTTCAGCAATGGGTAACGTGAAACTGTGATTTCATTGCACAGAAATTTTAAAGACAGGAAGCAGTCACTATTTGAATGTTTTTACTGGTTTTCAAGAAATATTTCTGTCAGAGTAAAAGCAGCAGTAAGATAGTTTATCTTCTCATTTAGCTTTCTGTGTGACCCGTCACTCATTACCCAACCAATCTACTCTTACAGGTGGAATCTTGGCTGGTTTAACATCCTATGAAATTTTAAATATCTTTGCTCTCCGTAGAGTTTTTCTTCTTGTTCACTGTGCCTTAGTTTAAACCATTACATAATTAATATAATATTACCTTTCTTCATAATGTTGTCTTGGGTGTACTCACTATAAGCCCTGTTCAAATATGGCTCATTAGTTTATTCATTCATTCAACAATACTTATTGATTATCTCCTATGGACATTTTTGCTGAGGTAGGAAACAAAAATACAAAGATAAATCAAAGTTTGGAATCTGGAACTCAGATTCTGGGGATGGGAAAAGAGGAGGACACACACACATAAATAATCACAACACATTATAAATACATGTTATGATAGTGTCATAACTGAACTGCAATGGAGTGTAGGTGGAGCAATGTTGGAATGAGTCATGTGATGGTTCTTTGGAGGTTGAGTGGACATTCAGATATTTCAAGCAGGAAATTCTACCTGGATGAAACAATTTGAAATAAAAAAGGGCCAAGGGATATAAAAGTCCTTAGAGTGTGGGGAAATAGAAAGAAATCCAGTGTGGCCAAAGGTATGGTCCATGAATGTGGTATGTTTGAATTGGGAAAGGATTTTAAAAGTTGGGAAGATACAGAACTATAAAGTAGATTAATCTTGCTGAGAAATTGGAAAGACATGCTAAAATTCAGACTTTGTCCTATAGTCAGTGGGGAGCTGCTGAAAAGTTGATGCAAGAGCATGATACAATCAGATCTGTATCTCATTAATTTGGTAACAGGGTGGAGGATGGGTGACACTGAAGGTGGGGAAGAAGCTGGAGGTAGAGAAAAACAGCAGTTTATTTCATTAGTCATGATAAGAGTTGACCTCGGTCTAAATTTACCAATAGAGTGAGAATTGAGGGAGAAAATGGTTGAGAGACATATCTGAGTTAGAGGTCACTCCATGTCAGATTGTATGAGGTTGGGGAGCAGCAGAGGAAAGATAATGATGGCTGATGCTTCCACATTAGGTGACCGCGTGCACTGGGATATCATTAATTGGGGGAGAAGAAACAGGTTTGTGTAGGAAGACTACGAATTCAGTTTGGGAAAAAAGCTTGTTTCAGTGCCTGGAAGACATTCAGGTATATCGTGCTATTAGACAGTTAGAACTAATTATTTCCCCCTCTCCACTTTCACATGACTGTGGAAAATTCTGAGTCATCACAACGTTTCATCCTCCAGTTATTGGAGCTTTAGGAGTACAGCATATTGAGTTTCCTAGAATTTGGTAGTTTTTGAGAAAAAGAGTTTACCTCAACTAGAGGGTGAGTTCTCTAGCCGTGCTGTGTGGCCATCATTTTGTAAGTAACTCCATCTTTCATCTGTAAAGAAAACTGTGGTATGGGAAAAATGAATAGAGCCATAGACTTGACCTTGAAGTGTCAAAAGTCTGGCACTCAGAAGGGCAGATGGAATCTGACCAGCAAAAACCATTGGTATCATCTAGGGACCTTTAGATAATGTCCAGTCTTGTTCCTGGATGTGGACTTAGTCTGTCCAGTAAATTGTGTCATCTTCAGGAGTAAAAGGCTGTTCTCCTGGATGAGTGAGTTGAGAGTGTCCACACTCACAAGGAGAACTGAGAAATCACTTGGTTTGTCTGTTTTCTGAACTATTCTGGGCTCTTCTCATCTGGTCTGAGAATTATTACACTGGTGAAGTGAAAACATAGACCCTCTCATATGCTGCCTTGTAACTAGAAAGGGAGAAGGAACCATTGATGTAGGCTCTGTGTCCTTGTTAGCATCACAAAGAGAACCAGAGAGCTGATCCGCTTCATATATCTTGTGACCTGTGAGGAACCAGGACTCTTGTCTACACCAGCTCCACTGTTCTCAGAAATGTAGTGAGAAGGAAAGAGCAGATTCAAGTTCTGAGAGGCTTCCACTCCTGGCTGTGTGATGAAGTGGTCAAGGCTCAGCCGATGGAGGCAGAGTCCTGGGTTTGATTCACAGCTCTGCCACTCACGTGTGTGAACACCAGCAAGTTACTTCCCTTCTCAGAGACTCATATCCATCACCTATAAAACTGGATAATAATATCTCCTTCAAAGGGTGGAAGTCATGAAACACAATGGATGCGAAAGACACAAGCCATGGGCTAAAGCTAGTTCCCAACACACGAAAATATCAGAAGCCATTAATATGCCATTTATCATCATCCCTAAACCTGTTTACTTACAAAAGATAAGCCAGAACTCCCTCAATACCTTGCAGTATGACCAAGGGAGCCAACCTACAAACCTAATATTACAAATCTAAGCTTCAGATAAAGTTTTTGATGAAACAGTTCGCCCAACTATATCAAATAGGGCATGTCATTAAGCTTTGGAGTAAGGCTGAACGAGTAGGGTTTTGAAATCCCCTCTTGAGGGCCCTTTGCTTTTGAATTCCCATGGTTGAAAGGCCTTTTTTTTGCTCTGCTATTCTTCAACTGTGCTTAAAATACCCAGCACGGGAATGGATCTTTTGATAATGGAAACTGCTGTGACACATGAACTGATAGAGGCCTCCAAGGGCGGGACTGTCCTGAAAAACAGCATGGATTTGAGGCCAGAAGTGTTTGGATGGGTTAGACTTCTAACACTGCACTTTTGAAGAATCTTTTTCTGAAAAGACATACCCCAAATTAATTAAAAATTTCATGTAAAATTATCTTTTTAAAAAATGGCTTATACTGCGATCGGTATGGTTACTATGTTCACATCTTTTTTAAATGTACATGTTACATGTGATTAAAGTAAACTGCGATTACATTGAACTCTGTATCTGCAGAATAAAATCAGTAGGTGTTTCATTTATTTTTTTCCCCCAAAGAAGATTCATTCTGAAATATGGACTTGTTGTAGCCTATGTATGACCCAAGGCATGGTTACAATCCAGCATTCTGAGGTGAAACTGTTAAAACTTATTTTGAACCTTCTTACCTGAGAGGATGCTGGAATGTACTGGAACCATACATGAGCTTTTATTTTCTTAAATTACAGAAAAGGCATTTTATGCTGTGTTTCTTCTGAAGAGAGATTGGAAAGAGCATGTACTTGCTAAACAGACAGAAATGGGTTTGAATCCAGTTTTGCTGCTGGTGTTGTATACTTAAATATGGGAATTTAATAATTCCCATAAAATGAGGATAATAATTCTCATCTCTTAGCACTGTTCTGAGAATTGGCAGCATTCACGCATATATAGAGCTTCTCATGATGCGCAGGTGCAGACGGGAACTCAATCCTTGTTGTGGCTCTTGGTTTTTCTTATCCAGAGTGACCCTTCCCTGGCTGATTTCCTTGGTCCTGCTTGCATTTCAGAACTCCTACCATCCACAGCCTACCCTTGTGAAATGTCAGCGCTCAGAGCCGAGCTTGGGGACAATTGAGGGACAGTCCGTTATCACCCTCACAGCGCTGAGGGGGAGCTGGCGATCTGGCCCATCAGGATCGGCTGTTCCCTCACTGATTGATTGCTGAGCAGTGAATCTAATTTGGAAAACACAAAGTGAGCTGGTTTGTCTGGAAAGAAAAAGAAATGGGACCATTTCTGTCCACAGCATCAGCATGTGCCTGTCATAATATTTAGGGCTGACGACAGCATTCAGAAGAATGTGAAAACAATAAACACGTCGGAAGGAGCCCGGAAAAAATATGAAGCATTACAGGAGTTCTTGGGAAACTTAACGTCACATTTCCGAGTTGAAGGAAGTGAAAATGTGAAAGCTTTGACTTAAAGTGAGGAAATTCAAGGACTGATGCTCCAGGTACCACCTTAGGTCCTTCTTTCTCTCGTGCCTGAGTTTTGTGAAATCAACAGGAGTGTGTTTGTGGTTAGAAGTGGCGGCAATGTTGGGGTTAAAGATTGGCTCCTGGGAAACACTACTGTAGAGTGAATTACTTCAAATCCTTCTCAGAATTTCGTTGTATCAGTTATATAGAAACATGTGGGGACAGTTTAAGATGGGAAGTTACAATGTATGAACATGCCAGTTAATTATAGGTTACATTCCAGCTTCAATATGTGAGTTTCTGAAACTAGTTTGTGTGTGTGTGTATTTAGTGTTAACACAAGTAGCTAAGTAAGACTATTATGAACTATTATAAGAATTAGTGATCAATGGAAAGCTTACTTTAAAGATGTTGTGTTTTTAAAACGAATTAGAATATTTGTCTTCCATCTGTATATTTAAAGCAAAATGAGGACAGCTTTTTAACTATCATGCCACAAATTATGAAAAAAAAGAGAGAGAGATATTCTATATTTGAGACTGAGGAGAGCGGTTCTTGTGAATTACTGTTGTTACAAGTAGGTCTTCAGTTTGGTGGATGGTGAAAACCTCCCGCACAGACCTGAGTCCTTGAATTCTATCTTATCAGTGAATTGCTAGAAACAGCCGTTTCCATAGCAATACTGAATATGTGCCAGAACCCTGTTTTTAAAATTAATATCACGATGGCAGCCAATTTTCAACCATAAATACACTGTCCACTTTACAGTTATTAGGGGGAAAATAGGGTCTTGAAAAGCCAAAACACAGGACGTGGGAAGTGTTGTGGCACAATGAGGGGCGATTCAGGCAGATGCTCCTTTTGCCGAATGAAAGGCTTAGCTATGTGAAGACCTGGAGGGTATCCCAGAGCCCCAGCACCTGTTCCTCAGAGCAGCAGCCAGCCAGCCGGGAGCAGAGGAGGGAGGGGGTGTCTGAACTGCAAGCCGAGTAGCATTTTCTCCTTGGCACTGCCCCATCTCTTCATCCACTGCTCTGCTTCTTCCAGAAAGCAGCCAGGCTCTCACCGAGATGGCTGAGAACCAAGCGATGGTGGGCTCCGGCCCCTCCCAGGGCTGTGTAAGACTGTCCTAAGCCGTGTTTGAAGGCCGTCACTCAAAAAAGAGGGATTCCAACTTAAAGTCTTCCACACTAATGCTCATCAGAGAATTACAGTTTCTTAGAACAATACTGACCGGGGGCCATCATGATAGCTAGGGATGGAAAAACCGGGCTGAGATGGGACAATTCAGCGTCCACAGCCCTGGATGATGCTGTCCTTGGACCCTTCCAAAATGAATTTCCCCATCAGGCCCCAGTGAAGAGGCTGGAATAGCTACTGTGGAAATTTGGTGTGGATGGATGGGAGATAAATGAGAAAGAGAAACTGGATCCAGCATAAGGCTACATATTTGGAATTCTAGCTCTAGCTGAAACCATCTTTGTCTTTTGTACATCACCCCAAGCAAGACGTGTCCTCCTGTGGATCTTTAGGGAAAGAGCTCAATTATCCTGAGATTTGAGAAGTGCTGTGACATTGGTCATAAAAGGACATATTTATTCCTGCATTCAACAAATAGTGATTGAACACGCACTCTGCATGTGCAATACCAGCTGGAAATACAGAGGCGAGCGAAACCCTTCCCGCCCCTGCTGGTCTAGGCGTTGTCTCTGTAATTCTTGCCCTGATGTCTCACAGCCTCTTTCCCACTTAGGATACCAGATTTGAGGCAGCAGCCTGGATGCAGCTAAAAGTTTGGAGACACTGCTTTCGTATTTTTCTCTCCTTAAGCAGGTGGTGTAAGTGATATAATTGTTTTCCTTGGAACCCAAGGCCTTTTGAGTAAAAATTCTCTCTCTCTTTGTCTCATACAAGAACCAAACCCTGGTAGCCCAAACTCAGGATTTTGTTATGCTTTTGTAAATTTATTGTTTAGAGATAATAGCTACCATTTCTGCCGACACTGGCTCGGAGGTTTACCAGATGTTGTACACACAGAAACTATTTTAATTCTCCTAAGAACCCAGGGAGAGATGATCCCTTCCTGCCACCTTCTCAGGGAGGGCTTCCCCATCATCCTCTTTAATTGCAATCAGCTTGCTTTATCCCCTGCACGTAGCGCCCTGTGACACTCTATGGAGTTCACATGTGTCTCCCCCACTGTCACGGAAGCTCCATCAAGGTGTGCATGCCTGCCTTCCTTGCTCCTGGCTAGCACATGGAACAGCATCTGTCTCAGAGACACTGCAATGACCGCTATTTGACAGAAGGCAGTTAGAAGTTAAAGAGTTTGTCCAGCAGCACACAGTGAGTGAGAGACTTTATCCACACGGAACTTCTCCCTCTTGGGATTCTTACTGAATACAAACCTCAGCAAGTGTTGGACAGAGGAGCTGAAGCTGCCTGCTCCTCCGCCCTCTGAAGGCATGTGCCATGTCTGAGGTGCTTCCGGCAGCCATTGGTGGGCAGATAAGGAACCACATGATCGAAGAGCCAAGTGGCCATGAAGACAGTTGGATGTTATTGCCTTTTGTGACGCCAGCCGCAAACAATCTGTCTGTTTTTACCATTCCCTTCCCCTTATAGCCAGAGTGGACAGGTCGTCAGGTGACACAAGCAGGAGCTGCTAGAGATGATTTAAAAAAATACAAGCAGTAGCCAAGTACTCTTTTCTACACATGAAACATTATTTGTGTCTCTGTTAAGTGAACCACTGGACATTATCTTGGCCCATTTTGGTCTCAGACAGTCCTATTTCCTTCCCCTTTTCTTTTCTTCTCTTTCTTTCTTCATTCTGTAAAACAGTGGTTGCTGACTGAAGACTCAAAGTGTAATCATACAGCCCTAGGAATCACTGACACCTGTCGTTTGTCAGTCCCGAATGTCCTTTCCCTCATCATTGCTCTGCACTTGGATCCGTTCATGACCAAGTCCCTGCCATTCTCTTCTGCATTCCCGTGGTCTCAACCTGGGTTAAGACACTAACTGTCCTTTACCTGGGTAATTAAACTGCCCTCTAGCCATTCTCTCTTCCCATAGAATCAACATCGTCCAGTCAGCCCTACAACCCTTGCTTACCTGGCTTGGAAGCCCATGGATGCTAACTATATCAAATCTACCCATATCAAACCTAAATTGCTAAGTTTCAAGTCAAAGCCTTTTATTGTATTAATGTGCCTCCATTTCCTTGTGAAGTTTATCCTCAGTTACAGCATAATTAGGACACTGCATTCCAGCAAAGTAACTCTCTTCACCTGCCCCTTCTCAAACAGGACTCCTCTGCTCCTGCCAACGCTGCTTCTCTGTGTTGACACATGCCAGTGATTCAATCGAAGGCCCAGTGTCTCCTCTATAGCAATGCCCACAGCTCCCACACGGCTCGTAGTGCTGCTCTCACTCAGTGTGTATTGGGCCAAATTCTACTCCTCCCGTTAGGACTACAAGGAATAGAGTATCTGTTTCCTATGGAACCTTCCAGTAATACAAAGTGCAGTGCTTTCCACAAAGGGGTTGATCACTTGTTATTGACTCACACCCTTGTAATGCTCATGGCTCTGTTTAATGCATTATTAAATCCTTCTCAGTCATAAGAAGAGTTCTATGTAGCCCAGAAAGTTTATTGGCGGTGAAATTCACTCACTCATTTGTTCATACATTCATTCACTCAGTAAATTTTTACTGAATACCTTCAAAGTTTCAGGCAGCATATGAGGTCTTGGACATATGGAATTCAAGGGCATAATCATTGTCTTTAAAAAATTCACTATTTGTGGTGGTGCCTGGGGGTTGGGGTAGCTGTATAAGCACCCACAGTCCCATGAGAGTGGTGCTATGTTAGAGGTGAGTGCAAAGGAAAGAGAAGGAGGAAGGGAGGTGGACTTCACCACATCCCTTATGTTTCTCTAAGGAAGTGGCTGGGAGAATGAGGTAAAGAAAGGTGTTGAAGGTGGAAGGAACACCATGATCCAGTGGCAGGAGAACGAGAAGCGTGACTGGTGCTGGGACGTTTCCTGCCTGCCTGAGGAGTTCGAGGGAGGGGTAAGTGCTTACATAGAGCCACAAATGGAGAAGACGTAGAAAGGGGAGTAGCAGCTCCTTTGTCGGGAAAGCATTTACCCACCCTGGGCACGTGACCCACCTAGGTACCATTCCAGGAAGCTCTCTTTCCTCGCACTCCCACGAGCAATCACATGAGCAAGTTCATGCATATTCTCTGCTGGTTCTTTCCTGGCACACACGACCCATACCCCTTATTAGAAATGTATCAGCTTCAAATTTTTAGTTCTCTTTCTGTTAATATACCGAGTCCTCTACCATCCTGGCTTTTGTAGGGCAGAAAAGGATTTGAATTTCTTTATGCCCCATCACTGCCATAGTCTATAGATTTTAGAAGGTGATTGATAAATGTGTTGATTAATTTTATACATAATTTCAAAAGCAAGAGAATATTCAGCAAATGTGTTAAAAAGGCAGGGGGACTTTTGAGACTAAAAGATACTAAAAAGACCTGACAACCAACAATTAAATGCAATTGATTGTATCCTGGATTTTAAAAAATCTGTAAATGACATTATTGGGACAATTGGAGAAATTTGAACATGGGATGATAATAAGTTTCTTGAGTGTAACACTAGTATTGTGGTTGAGGAAGGAAGTCCTTTTTCAGAGATACTTGCTGAAATATTTAGTGATAAAGTGTTATAATGTCTGCAAAATACTTTCTAAAGATACAGCAAAAAATGGATGTATGTAGATAGACGTAAGCTAAGGTAGCAAAATCTTAAAAAATTGATAAAGCTGAGTGAAGAGCATACATGTGTTCATTGTACTAGTTTTTTTTTTTTTTTGAATTTCTTTAAGCTTCAATTTTTTCCACAAAGAAAAACTTGGAAAAGTAATATTTTTAAAAATGATTTTTATAAATTAAAATAATTCCTGTAAACCCCAAATTAGCAGATCTTGCTTCTTCCACTCTCCCTTCCTCTGCAATTCCAGATTTTGCTGATTTCTCTGTCTTCCGTGATTTCATTGTCCAGTAAATCTTGTTCCCATGGTCTTATCTCCTCTACTAGACATTGAGATATTCATGGATCACATCAAATGTTAGTTTCCTCATATATTTGGTCCTAACCCTGCCTGCTAGTGCCTCACACACTGCCAGATACGCAGTGGGTGTCCACGGACGTTCTCATGGTCTACTGGCATCATCATCCTTGACCTAAAAGCTGTACCTTGGCTCTATTCTCACTCAGATTTCTTTTTTCTTTCCAGCTTTCTTCACTCGGTCTAAAGCTGCTATTAATTCATTTTCACATTATTCAGGAAAAAGAATGCCGGATCCCCGACATCCTTATGGCTTATCACATATCCTTTGGGCAAAGGTAATCTAGTCTGTGTCATTGTATTTATTGCCCCCAAATCAAAACCAGTTGCCAAAGTAATGAAGGTCTATTGGTTTGTGTTGACTTAATCCATGTCAGAGGAGCTGTGGGGGCATATAAGGATAATTTGACCAGCAAAAGGAAAGCCATAAAAATGATCAAAAAGCCAATAGATATGCTGAGAACACCAAGCTTATTTTACTGAGGATTTATGGCCAACTTATCAGAAAATTATTTGGTCCAAGTCTACACTCAAATAAGTCCCTCAGTAATTCAGCAAAGATTCCAGCCTCTGAAAAAAAAATAGCCTCTATAATGAGATACCCTAGTAACCCCTAACTTGCAGCACATGCAGTTTAATTTTCAACAGTTGTGGGACTGCAGTAAATCCAGCTTTTGAATAACTAGTTCCACTTATACCTCAGATCTGCATTAAATTACCAGAGCATGAAAGGCCCACTGCATCGGCCCTCCTGACATACTTGCATAAGTGTTTATTAATCAAATAGAGCTTAAATGTCCGACATACCCCAGATGGCAGCAGTGCCAACTCCCGCTGTGTTTCAGCAGAAGAGAATACTGAATTGCTAGGCTCTGCCACGCTGTGTCAGTTGTACCCCAACCCTGGAGGTTGTATTTTATTGACCAGACTCAAATTGGCTTCCCCTCGTGTAGGTGATAAAGGGTGGCATCAATTCACCCACGTAAAATATATTACTTTAACTTTGACAGCTTGTCATTGAAGTCCTTGTTTATATAATCTATTGTGCCATTTACTAGATTCTTATTTTAAAAAGCAAACGTAGAAATAAAAACTCTTTCTTCCAGTGTTTCATTGATGAATGTCTATACCCTGCACCTTCTCTTAAATAATCTCAGAAGTAGCTATTTCTATTGTCACTGTCAGTTTACATCAAATTATCAGACCTTCAGTTTCAAAGTCTGCCTCGTGGAAGATGAAAGACACATAGCATGCTTTAATGGGAATCCTTCCACTGCACAGCCTTCTTTCTTCCAAATAGCTTGAGACTTGGTTTGTCTAAACAGAGAAGGATCCTGCAATGCTGAGGGTGGTCAGATCCCAAATGAACATTACTAAAAGCTATGAGCTTGTCGCAACTGAAAACCCCAAGGCATCTTACAACCAGCAAGGATGGAACTTCATGTTGTGGGGATTTATTAAAATAGTATTTAGTTTTAGAACTAAAGACTTCTTTCAGAAGTCAGGCTTTGAAATTCCAAATAAGCCATTTGGTAAAAGTCTATGGGTTTTAAAGTTGGCAGGATTGAAAAAACAAAACAAAAACCTTATGTCTGACTTTGCTAACTGTCCACTTTAATGCCCAAAAACACAACTGGGGAAAAGGACATGTTTATATTAGTATGGAGGAATGTAAAGCATTCCATCTTGGAGGGACAAAAATAAAGGCTAACAGCATTTTCCTATTAGTTTAAAAATACCACTGAACTAAAATTTCCCTATCTGTATGTATAAATTTAGCATAGAATTTAACGGCCTACTATAAAATTAGATCAGAAAATATAGCTGAGATAGTTATTTCTCCTTCAGATCTCTAAGTCCATGTACAAGGTAATCATGATATTTACAATGTCTGCATTGCCTTTTGAAATAATAGTTTGGGAGACCCTTGCCCGAGAAAAGACGAGACTTAGAAGTGCCAAGAACTCTGCTCCTTTCCTACCAAAGGCTCAAAGGACGAATCACATAAAAAGTCCTCTTGCCCTTTTGCCACAGACTAACTTTGATGACTGTTTTCATAAGGTGAAGATCAGATTCTCTGTTTCTGACCCAGTTCAGAGACCTATTTAAGAAGAAATGAGATAACCCAGCTAATGCGTTTAATTATACTTCCGTTCTATAATTTGCTATTGATACCCTCAAAATGTAAGTTCTTTTCTCTGGATAATCTTTGTTGATTACTGCATTTTCTCATATTCTGTGTCGTATGGATGCTTGAATTATTTATATTCCTTTTTTCCCCTGATTTTTGAAGTAATTGCTGAAAGACTATTCCCCTTACTAACTTCAATAATCGGAAACACAGGAAAATTTTGTTTTCTAAACTCCCAAAGAGACTTAGAACTGAGAATTCAAACTGTAAACTAAGCCTCTTCAATGTGGTGGGCAGTACAACTTCTTTTTCCCATACCCCAGAATAACATTCCTCTCTCCTCCTCTTGTAAGAAAAAACATTTCCCTCCGGTCTATAATTTTTCTATTCAATCTCCATTTAGATTACTTGTCCTCAGGGATACGGCTGTGCTAAGAGCCTTAGGAAGAAAACCACGATTAGTCACCAGGCTTGCAAAATCCTCCCCAATTCTGTTTACGGGGATTGATGGCAAATCTCCCAATGTGCTCAGTGCTGGTGTTCTTTTCAGGGTCATTCTGCTTGCTCAGCACAGATTAAACACACAGCCTCGCTATTTCCAGTGTTGTGAGGAGACACATTTACATTCCACTGACAGCGTGGAGTGTAAAAGGGAGCCATCTGCTGAGATTTCACAACACAAGGGGCAGCTACAACTTCAAGAAGAGACGAGGAGTTCAACTCAGTCCGAGCGCTCCTCTCTGTGTGGCAGACCTGGGGAGAAATCTCCTCCACATTAAAAGGCATTTTTTTTCTTAAGTGGTCCTAGAAGTTGGTCCTTCAGCCAATAGCGTCATTGTTCCCTTTTATTAAAGTTTCTTCACTACTATTTTTAAGGCTCCTTTCCTAGTCTCAGGAACCTGGAATAAAGATACTATTTCTACTACAGAGATCACAGCTAGATCTTTGATTATTTGCGTGTCTTCCTAGGCAATTAATCTTTTCGATATTTAGTTAATTTTCCACAATGAGACTATCTGTAAATACTTTGAAACTAAAAGGTGGTACATAGGGAAAAAGATAAAGTAATTAAAATCTGAAAGTTTAATGTGTCCGTGGCATTTTACGTGCCATCTCATTTTAATCTTCATGACAATCTAATGATACAGAGGTGATTGCCCTTATTGAGAAGATGAATTAAGCAATTTGGCCAAAATCACACAGCTAGTTAGCAACAGACCCATATCCATATTGTCAGAGCTTGTTCAGTTATGCACAGATGCATCCTAGGTAGGGCGTTATATAGATATAACCACAAATCTACCCTTAACTCCTGCTAGGTTACCCTTATTTGACATATTTACACATTGAGAGGTGTGACTAACAAGGGTTATTTTATATTTCAAGTCTCTTGCTATGTGTAGTGCTTACAAAACCAGCCAGGCTTCTCTGCTCATCGATGTTTGTTTAACATTTTTAAGGACTTTGCATGTGAGAGTAAGCTTCAATAAAGTAGGCTGATGGGTGGAAAGGTTTTGTTTGTGAGTTCTAGGAAGGTGCCTGGCACACAGTAGGTGTCTGGGAGGTAGGCTGTCTCTATAAACAGTGCCTGCATAGATGCTGAAAAGGTCAGCAGGAGAACAAAGAAAAAGACCCATAATTCACAACTTTCAGTCCCATGCTTTTAACACCCCAGCATGTCTCTCAAGAAATAAAACAACTAAACAACGCAGAAAATCTCCCAGGGTTGTTGCTTGTATAAAACAGCCGTGTGCTCCCCTCCAGTCTTAACACGATGTTACCAGACGATGATTAAGAAGGTAGCTGTTTCAGGGCTTCACAGTGTCAGGAAACAAGGTATCAAGCCCAACGACTCCCTTCTTAGGTGCAACACTTCGATTGCAGCCATGTATTGCTTCCAACTGTAAATATTAACGGCGAAGAAAAGAGAGAGCTCTTTATTGGCTCTGGGCTGCCTGAGCTCAGCATATTACATGGCACTCTGGCATTATTTGCTGAGACATAGATAACTGTACTTCTTGTTAACAAGTTTCCATGTATTTTTTACTCCATCAGCAGGTTCTTGAATCAATGCCTGGATTAGGTTTGACTAACATCAGCACAATTTGACTTTGATGGAAAGTTTGAAATTTATAGTTAAAAACTGTACATCCATTTGCTAATTTCCAAGTGCAAGCAGCTGGTTCTTTTGGATCCCATAGTCTTTATGCCCGGTTCCCCAAACCACATGAGTTCTTTTGCCTCTGACTGGAAGAAGGAGACCATAATGTTTTAAGGACGCTGGGGAACATTTAGGAGCAAATAAGGAGGCCTTTCCCACTTCACCCATTGCCCAAGGATTTAAGGTTTCCACCAGCATGGGAGAACGGCAGAGCTGTTTTTATATTCCTTTTGAGACACTAAGTTTCAAAACCATTATATAGGAACTCCTATTTTCTTGCAGACGTAAGAAAAAAAATGGCCTCAATATTATTTATGTGTAAACGTGCACACATATTTCACTCCATATAAAGTATATATAGTCCCTAACACACACACAAGCTGTCTCATTGCAATGGCACATTACTACCTATAAAAAGTCTGATGCAAAAAGGTTTTCCTGCACCACCATGCAGAAAATCAAGGACAGTGTTACATGTGTATAAGATCGTATACAGTCTAACTACTGTTATTTATAAGAATATACTTTTAATTTATGTAGCAAAAATTCTAATTGGTGTATTCTTAGCCATGGACACTTACATTCATGGCATACTATACTTTTGTCTTAATGTATGATTTCAAGATCCTATATTTATTTCGAGGTCTTCTTCTGTGTTTGGAAAGTTGTATTCAAACAGAATGTGCCATCTTTTTCCCTTCTGTCAACTTCAGAGTTCATGACATATTGTAAGTGCTCAGATTTTGGGGGACTGAATTGACAAATTAGACGGCATCGTAAAACCAATGCGAAAAGAAACTTTGACATAAATGATGGGCAGCTCCTGATAAACCCGGGTGAGACTTGGCACATTTGTCAGGGGGAGAGGAAGGTTTCTAGATCCGTGCATCAGGCCCAATCTGGACCTCACTTTGAACTAAGAGAACTTAGTGGGAGCTTGTCATTATGATTGCAATCTGTGATCACTGGAATGAGAAAATCAGTGAGCAAATCCTTAAGAGCAAACTGAACCGAGGATGGTGCCCTTGTTACATCCCGCTCTGGCTAACAGTGCCATGTGAGTTAATACTCTTCCCTCACGGAATACTTTATTGAATGGGTAGCCACTCAAATGCTTTGCACCTACGTACATGCACATCACCTTCATGCGTCTCATAATGCAACCCAGGCTCCTTACGTCCCAGAATGCCTCTTTACAAAGGTGCACATTTTCCTCTTCAACAGAGCAATGGCCTAGACTCCCCATCCACGATGGGAGTCCTGCAAAATACTCCACCATTTCTGTTTCAAGGCAGAAGACTAATTATACGCCATTACACAGAACGTGTAGCTCTTCAGCTCACCCTACAGGGTGAATGTGAAGCTCAAAGTCATCACTTAGGGTTCTGCAAATAAATTTTTAACTCGGGTTGCTTATATTGGTTTCTATAATTCAAGAGCATATATATTGGTAATTAAGTGGCAATGGAGTTACACCAGCCCAAACATACACAACCTTTAACCAAAAGAAGATGCAAATTAGGATAATTTACATACTGCCAGCTGTGAATATCTTTAGCATTCACAGGACTTAACGGTAAAAATAAATAGATACCAGACCCCATTGTGTCCACAGAGCAGATTTTAAACTTTCTTTCCCGTTTACCTTCTTCATTTGCTCCATGGAGCTGTTCTTCAAAAAATTCCACAGAGTTCCCCGGCTATAGTTTGTCTTGTGAAAAACTTGTGTTTTTGTAAAGTATTTGGAATGGTACCTATTTTAAGCCCTCATTTTACAATTAAGAAGTGTTAACATTTCTAAAATTTTCAGTCTGCTTAAAAGGAATCTCCAAGTGTTGCATTTTACAAATTAGGAAACGGAAACCCCAGATTGCGAATTGGAGAAGAAAACAAGGATTTGAGGTTAGATGAACGGCATGACTCTGAGGAAGTCACTTTAACTAGGTTGGGCCTTAGTTTTCTCATCTGTAAAGTGGAAATAGCAGTACTATTTGGTTAGGATTAAGTGAGGGACAGAATGTTGGGGCATTTGATCATTAGGTGGATATAATTAGCTATCAGAGAAGGCACCATGAGAACCCTGGTCATCTGAGGCCTGAGCCAATGGGAGTCTTGTGCACCAGCTGCTAACTCCCTTCGGGCAGTTAATGGTCCACTCTCAGAACCTTCTGGTTTCTTTAGCTCTGAAGATAGGTTGCACTAACCACAAAATGTTCAAACCACTGCTCGATATGGGGTACAATTTATATTGATCTGTACAATGGAGACATTTATTAAAGTGAGCAAATATATTTCTTAATTTTATGTATTTTAAGATGATGAACCATAACAGGATCAGTCTACTGCCCCAAAGGCTCTTTGTTAGCCATGTGGATCCAGGGAATTTGCTCAATTTTCAGTCAAGGGAGACTTAATCTGATTATACTCAAACCTCCTCAGACCAAAACACGTCTTTGGTCCTTTGAGAAAAAAGGGGAGAGCGTCAGAGGCCTGAAAATCCTCAATTAATGAATAAGAACGTTAGAAAGATTCAAATGAAGTAAAAAAAAAAAGTGCTTAGAGCAAGACTTAGTAATAAAATCATGCCTAAGAAAACTCGTAATTAGCAGAAATCAAAAACTGGGTTAAAGAATATGTACCTTTAATACGCCAGTTAAACTCTTTCACCCACAATCTGCTTAACAAAAACGTCCTGCCTGTACGCCAATATTGAAAAGAAGAATTTCTGGAACAAGGAGAAGCTTGTATTGGTTTGGGCTCCAATAGGAAAGAATAAGTCTAAAAACATCAGTTGTGGAGTTTTCATTAATCAAATAAAACCATCATTAAAGAAAGATGCTACTGTTTTTGGTATAAGGTCTCTTCTAGTCAGAAAGTAAATGGCAGCTCACACTTAGTAACAACCTATAGGAATTCGTTTAGAGGAAAACATGGCACAGCCCTAAATCACAGAATTATGGAACCATCCTTCTCTGGCTAGATTTTAACAGAAGTGTAGGCAATTTACACTGTAATCTAGCCCTACCTGTAATTTATCCAATTTTATATCCCATTATTTCCCAGCATTCTTTGCCTGTTCCAGTCATCAGCTCTCTGTACTTGATGTCATCCACACTTTCACCCCCTCTCACATCTTGACTTATGACCTTTTTTCTCTCTTGAATGCTCTCCCATTTTCTGTCCT
The DNA here is from genome assembly GCF_021613505.1 of Equus quagga. Taxonomy (NCBI): domain Eukaryota; kingdom Metazoa; phylum Chordata; class Mammalia; order Perissodactyla; family Equidae; genus Equus; species Equus quagga. Next base: position 57,193,197 of record NC_060278.1, on the reverse strand, counting down.
CTAATCTGTCTCATATTTCATGACCTAGCTTGATTCCCACATCCGCCATGAAAATGTCCCCTCTCGCAATAGCTCATAGCTACCAAACTTCTGTGAACTCAGACTGTGCTTTTACTCAGTAACATAAATTAGGGGTTAATTGTTTTCAATATATCTTGTAGTTTCCTTTTTTTCCCTCTAAAACAAGACTGTAGTTTTCTTGAAATTATTATAGTAGAGATTATATGTTATATTTCACAGACTCCCTGCTCTTTCCTCACTCCTTATGTCCTCCCTATTGTCAGACGCGTTGTAGAAACCAGTGTGTGGATGGAATGGTCACTTTGGGAAGATAAGCTCATTCTTTTCGGTGTAGAGGATAGCTCTGCACTGTCGTGGGACCTATGAACGGGCAGAACACTGGGTTTCCTGCTGAGAGGCCCGAATGTCAGCTTGTCCCACCGGAGCAGTTACTGAAGACCAAGGTGTCTCCCAGGGAGGACGGATGGGCAGCAAGGAGGCAGGAGCGGACGGCACAATTACTCCAGGATCAGGTGAGTTTGGAAAGGGGAGAACATCTACAAACTTCTTTGTAAGGCTTTTCTGACAACCAGTTTTGTGAAAGATGATAAGCTTTGGTCTTATGAGTGGTGCTCTTGGGGCAAATACAGAAATTTCCATCCATGTCTCTGAGCTCCTGCGGCTGCCATAGGGCTTTTCCCCCTTATGAATGCTTCTCGCTCTTTCCTGGCTCTTCCTTTTCTTCTGGCACCACCTACTTCTCCTCAGCATATTTTCCTCTCTCATTGTGCGGGACTTCATCAACAGTCTGTCTGATGTTTATTATCTTTTTGGGCCAGTGCAATGTTTCCTTCCTTCTCTTGCATTTCTAAGCCTTGTTCAATGATCCCTATGGAAGTCTATGGCTCTGATGGTTTTCTCCCAGGTTTTCCTTATTAAACCCTCACAAATATCAAAATGCAGTTATACAAGGAAGGACTAATAACCAACCAAGGCAACAGATGATTATAAACAAAATGTGGCACTTAGACTATGAATAAGAACTTGGGCATTCTGGGCTCTCTTTGCTAACAGGCACACAACTTTATTTGTGAATTAATTTCTTCAGTAGAAAACAATTTAATTAACACTTTGGTAACAAACAAAACAAAACAAAACATGTCAGAGGAAAATATGCTTTTGTTTTGCTAAGAAAATTCTCGCTCCTTCTTTAAGAACTGGGTCAAATATCTTCTGGGTGAAACTTTTTCTGCCCTCCCCACCTCTGGAAACCTTATAATTTCCTTCTCTGGCACACAGCATGGCATTCATTCATCTAGTCATTTATTCCTCCAGTGAAGACGGAAGCACCGACTCTGTCAGGCACGAATGCCAAGCGCTGAAGTTACAAAGTCAAAAAAGACATTTCCTCTACTTTCCTGTAGCTCACAGGATGGAGGACCAGGTGACACCTAAAGGCTGATGCAATATCGCTCATTGGTAAGAGGTGCACACACTCTGAGTCTGCATGCTTGCAATGCAAACTCTGAACTGGCTGTCCTTGGAAAAGGCACTTAACCTCTCTCTGACTTTATGTTTTCATCAGTAAAATGGGAAAATAATATTACCTAAGTCTTGGGACTTTTGTGAATAATAAATAAGAGAACGTGTGTAGTGACCTTAGCATAGTGCTTAGCTCGGAGTATGCACTCCACAATATTAACCATCATTAGCATTGTCATCATGAAATGTTATGAGAGGTCTATTTAGCATGGTGTGGGAACCAAGGAGATACTCCTAAGGATGATTGGGTAGGGGAGAGGAGCAAGGAAGTTTTCATCGGCAAGTTTTGAGGACTTGTATATGTATTTGACTGGGAAAGAAGAATGAAATGAGGATTTAAGGCTCAAAGAGCAATGAGCAACATATCCTTTAAAATGTCTTTTTTCTAAGTTGCGACAGTGGTCAGTTCTTATTGGTTTTAGAGGAGGTGGATTTAAAGGACATGGATTTTTAACAATTCAACCATACTTATCTTTGAAGAGAAGTGAAGTTACACTCCTTTTCACAATCACTAAGATTTTGAGAGGCCCTGCCCAATCTGATATAATGTAATGCTTTTCTAAAAGCAAAGAGGACTGCTTAGAGAGTGTCCTCGGGTGTCCACGTGATTGTGGACCAAGACATAGGCTGTGAGAGACAGCCTATGTCTTGGTGGATCTAAGCAACCTCTGGGATTGGTTTAGGACAGAGCCAATTTATCAAATTCCACTTCAACATGAATAACAGGGTTTCTGTGCATTTGATTCTTGGATGGAAATGTTTCCCTAATGGAGAGTGTAGCTCACTTATCCTTAAGGTTAACACTATCATTATCAAAGTGCTCACTAATGACCAAGCCTTGCCCTTTTCATTCTGTTAATTTGGTAGGGAAAATGGGCCAACTTTTTGTACTTAATTTGTATTATCATTTTCATCTCAATTTCAGTCACTATGGGGCAGGTTAGACACATGCACATACAAGTGCAAACACACATGATTCTCAAAGTTAGAAACTGCCACGTTGAACTTAAAAACACTTCATTCATTATATTAGTAAATTATTTAATATTTATTACCTACTATATATATGACACGATGCTGGCTATTGAAAAATTCCAAGGAACATATTAGTTTTAAATGTAATTTTTTCCTGAGTTTTAGGCATCAACTAGAGTGATTTCAGACATTTATCAGGCATTAATATGTACTTTGTCACTTTGAATAATAGACATACTGGAACTTCAGTTTTCCTTTGTAACATAGTCTTGCTATCAGCGTAGGATTATCTATGAAATATTAGGGGAAATGGGTGGAAGTAATAGGTATTCAGAGCCATATGTGGAACTAAATGAAAGTGAATTCAAGTAGACAATGAAACAATCATGAATATGCTTTCTAAACAATGAAATATATTTCACTGCAAATAGCCCAACTGTTCTGGGATGAGTTATATTTACTATGTTGTTTCCTTTGTGCAGACAATTAATTAGTCTCCAATAAATTTCTATAGTTTGCATGAAACAATCTGTGATTCGGTAATTACATTTGTGAGAAAAAGATAATAGCGTGGTTTATGCCCTTTTAGAAAGAAAGAATTCTTTTTATTTTTATAAAGCTTATGAAAAGAATACACATATAACCCATAAATATATATTATGAGTCAGGAAAATTTTAAGTAGAAATAATATTAAAACAATTACCAATTTCCAGTCAGTGGTTTTGATATTTAAATTTGTCCAAATATTAAATTCCCTAGTGTGTACCCAGTTTTCCACACGTCATTCTATTTGCTCTCACAAAAAAGATCAGCAATGGATTCAGTGAGATGTGGCCTCATTTCTTACAGGCAATTTATAGTCATTCAAGAAGAAATTCTATATTACGAAGGAACCTATACACTCCATTCTTGAAAATTAAAAATTAGAAGAAATTAAATTCATGTCATGTTAAATTGGAGCACAGCATGATATTCTATTGTATACTAGCAGTTTTCAGTTTGGTTGATCACAATTCTATTTCTAATAGATGGAACTGATGCTAAAAGTTCTTCTTGAGTAAAAAACAAGGGAAATAATTCAAGAAAATGATAACTAGCAATGTACAACCAACGTCATTGTTTGCTTTGAGTCATTCCGTCGGTTCATTGGTTTGTAACATGTAGACCTCATTTCTGAAATGATCTGCGATAGATTTCAACTACATTGGGAAGAGAATGGAGATGTATCAGGTGAGACACAGTGTGTTCTCCAGAGGGTAATCGCTAGGCTTTACCTCAGTTTGCCCAGAATAACATCAGCTTAGGCTGTTGTCCCGGCATAATTATTAATAGTTTTCCCTTTCTCTCTCAAAGTACTTGTCAAACAATAAATAATATGGTCATCCTGGCCCTAACCATCATACGTCATTATGGGCATATTTTAGATATCATCATGATTTACAAAATTGGAGAACTATGTGGGTGGAGCTATACACGGAAGCCACCTGGTTCTCTTACGTCAGCTCTTTGAGAGCAGGAGCATGTCCTTTGTGGATACTTTAGTTGCTCACCATGCTTGGCTCAGAGCCTTGCCTATGACAGACCTTCGATAAATGGTGGATGAATGGATAAATACATTATTTTAAAAACCAGTTTTCACAAAGTCCAATATTGTAGCAATGCAATGATCATTTCAGGGAGGTGTTAAAAGATGACGAGATTAATTTGACAGCTAACTGAAAAGCTATTTGATTTGGCTAGCTAGTCATCTCAGTGGCAGCTTCAACCTGGTTATTTTCCAAGTTGTCTGTGGCTTAACATCAACCAGTTCAGTCACGCCTACAATCCAGGATCTCCACTCTCTATCAACTGTTTCTGTTCTATTTTGGACACACGAGGAAATGTGTTCTGAGGGTGAAAGTCTGTGCTACATGATTTCTGTGAAGCTGTTGGTGATGACCTCGCATTAAGAAATGAAGAGCATTAATTATACTTGGTGAAGCAGAAATCTTAATAATGTGTGAAAAGATGAAAGGAAAACAGATTAGTGAACTGAATCAGACCTGATTTCAGTGATTGAAATACATCAAAATAACATGTAAGAACCGTATCTGATGTTAGTGCTATGATTTACTCCTTCCTCAGTGCTAATTAGTGGAAACTCAGTGATAAGTGACAGTGCTTTTGAAAATTGTAATTTGAAGAGAATGTCATTCTGGGTGACACTTTCCTGAAGGCCAAATTGAGAGCACAAAGAGTTTGCCTTACAGAGGAAGACTCCTGCGCTGGTGGCCAGTGCTCTGTTAATAGAAGCCCGAGGATGTGGGCCAGCTGACATCATCCTTGCCATCAGCCTTTATGATTAAGCACAACTCTAACCCTCTCAGAAACCATTTATGACTCTGTCATTCACAAATGACTCCAAGTTCCCAATGAGTTTATTTTTTTGCTTTACTCTCTTAGTTTAATGAGCTCTTTAAGTTTATTAGCATCAAGGAGAATTTGCTATCATTTGCTAGACTTACTATGGCTCAGTGAATGCTTCCCGTGCTGGAATTCTGAGACTTTCCGAACAGGTTACATCAACCAGGCCATCCATTACTTTACATGCATATTTAGACTCTTTATTTAACCAGGATAAAGAGTAACTTTTTTATTAGATACGTCTGCTGACTCCTCAAATCCCCTGTCTTCTGTGGTTCTAGTTACTCTCCTCTATATCGTCTCTGCTTGGTCACCTGCTTCTAGAGGTGTGGCAGCCAGCCTTAGGCACCAAAGATTTAGGGTCGAATTGGAGAGGAGTTCCTGTTTGGTTTTCCAAACCATTCTTGATGACAACTAACATTTTATTTTGGCCAGTTTGGACCACAATAACAAGACAACTGCTGCTAATTACCCCAAGATCCTTTCCCTAGGTCCTAACTAATAGATCTCAAATCTTTCTTTAGCATTAGATTTGGAAATTGAAGACTTGGATGAATTCTAGCTCTGATGCTTCCTGGACATTTGGCCTTGAACAATTCAGGGAACCCTGTTAAGTCTCTATTTATTCATCTTTAAAATAAAGATAATAATGTCTCTCAGAGTTATTATGAGGGGAAAAGAACGGGACTTATAAATACGAGAGCCTCTATTAAATTGAAAGCAGTGCTAGTATAGATGTGCATATCATTTATTCTCAAATTCAATAGTGTCACTGATTCCTTTTCTACCTTTTCACAGCAATTATTTTGGTAGTAGAAAATGTGATAACTTTTAACCTCCTAGCAAAGAAAAGCCCACGACTAGATGGTGTCATTGGTAAATTCTACTAAACATTTAAAGAGGAATTAACTTTAATCCTTCTCAAAATTTTCAAAATAATTGAGGAGGAGGGAACATATCCAAACTCATTTTATAAGGTCAATGTTACCCTGGTACCAAAGCCAGACAAAGACACAGCAAGAAAACTACAGGCCAATATCCTTCCTGAACATAGATGCAAAAATCTCAACAAAATACTAGAAAACCAAATTCAACAACATATTAAAAGGATTATATACCATGATCAAATGGGATTTATCCCTGGGATGCAAGGATGGCTCAACATATGAAAATTAATCAATGTAATACACCACATAAACAGAATGAAGGATAAAAATCACGTGATCACCCCAGTTGGTGCAAAAAAAGCATTTGACAATGTTCAATACCATTTCATGATAAAAAAAAAACACTCAAGAAACTAGGAATAGAAGGAAATTACCTCAACATAACAAAGGCCATATATGAAAAGCCCACAGGTAACATCATATTCAATGGTGAAAAACTGAAAGCTTTCCCTGTAAAATCCGGAAAAAGGCAAAGATGCCTACTCTTACCACTTCTATTCAACATAACAATGGAAGTCCTAGCTAGAGCAATTATGCAAGAAAAAGATATAAAAATCCATCCAAAGTGGAAAGAAGTAAAATTTGTCTGTTCGTAGATGACATCTTATATGTGGAAAACCCTGCAGACTCCACGAAAAACTTGCACAACTAATAAACAAATTCAGCAAAGTTGGAGGATACAAAATCAACAAACAAAAATCAACTGAATTTCTACACACTAACAATGAACAATAGGAAAAGGAAATTCTGAAAATAATCCCATTTATGAAAGCATCAAAAAGAATAAAATATTTAGGAATAAACTTAACCAAGGAAGTGAAATTATTGTACACTAAAAACTATCTACAGATAGATATCTACAGATTCAGTATAATTCCTATCAAAATCCCAAGGGCATTTTTTTCAGAAATAAAAAAACAATGCTAAAATTCATGCAGAATCTCAAAGGACCCCAAGTAGCCAAAAGAATCCTGAGAAAGAACAAAGATGAATGCCTTAAACTTTCTCATTTCAAAATATATGACAGAGCTACAATAATCAAAACAGTATGGTACTGGAAGAAAGACAGACTTATATACTAATGAAATGGAGTGGAGAGCCCAGAAATAAACCCAGGAATATACACTCAACTGATCTTCAAGAAGGGTGCCAAGAATGCACAATGGAGAAGGATGGTTTCTTCAACAAATGGTGTTGGGAAAGCTGGATACTTACAAGCAAAAGAATGAAATTGGACCCTATCTTACACCATACCCAAATATCAACTCAAAATGGACTAAAGAACCTGAACAGAAGACTTGAAACTATAAAACTACTAGAAGAAAACAAAAGGAAGAAGCTTTATGACATTGGTCTTGGCAATGATTTCATGGCTATGACATCAAAAGCACAAGCAACAGAAGCAAAAATAGACTAATAGAACTATGTCAAACTTAAAAACTTCTGCACAGCAAGGGAAACAATCAACACTGTGAAAAGGCATCCTATGGAATGGGAGAAAAATTTGCAAACCGTATATCTAATAAGGTCTTAATATCCAGAATATATAAGGAACTCCTACAACTCAATAGTAAAAGACTAATAACCCAATTAAAAACTGGGGAAGGACTTGAACAGATATTAAGTAAGGCATACCCTCTAGGAACTTTAGATTCTTCATCTTTTATATAAATAAGTTGTATTATATGATTTATGAGATCCTTTTTAACTCTTTCACTCTCTGTTCTGCATTAATAATCCAAAATTTAGGAGAAGTATCTTGGCGTATATTAGGTACTTCTTGTGCAATAGGTTAAATCATATAAAGTTGCCATTTTTGTAGATCCAAAATGTCAAACATATGCAACTTCATTATGGTTCATTCAGTCTAACATTTCAGTGTCCTGTGCCTCAGTGTAATGGCTGAAAAAGAATTAACTTAATCTTCCTATAGAGGACACCCGACAATTTATAATGGAATATTTTTCTACCATCATTTTTTACCATAAGATGAAAAAAAAAGCACTACTTAAATCAACTTTCCCAAATGCTCTATTTTTTTCTGGCTATTGCCTTGATTCTATTGCAGATCTTGCCTGGAAAGATTTAGTGTGGAGCAATGCAGACCTCAAGGTTTGCTCAGAAAAGCTTGTGCATGCATGTGGCAAGCATCTAGACCCAGCCCATCCTTGCTCTGGATGATAAAGATGCCTTTCAGATGGTAAATGGGGCAGGGTTGATGGTGTTAGGTTTTCAGTTTCAAAGGAAGCAGCATAATGAATTATTGTATCTAAAAACACATTCTTAGGGAAGTTTCTCATTCTCAAAAATTTCTTCACTGTAACATGCTCCAATGTGTTAATGATCAAAAGCACCCAGAAGTATCCTCTCCAATCCTTGCTTTCTCCAAAGTAAACTTGGTCCCTTATTTAACCCTCTGTACCACACTTTCCTCAACTAAAAAATGCAAATGTCATTCCTAAACCTAGCCTCTAATTCTGCTATCTTGAGTAATATAGACAATTATCTTGAGAAATTTTACATATACAAAGTGCATTAGTTGTGCTTAATCAGCTAATCATAGATGCTTAAAAATGGTCAGGAACATGCGTCTCTCTCAATCAGAGACAAATATTTTCTGGAATATTTATGACATGTAATCACTTAGATTCTATTTGAATGCTTCCGGGGATGGGAGATCACTTTAGTGCAAGTTGATGCATTACATTATTAAATAGTTCTAATGTTAAATTGCTTTCTCTTAGGCTGACTTGAAATCTTTTTCCTGTAAATTCTACTCCTTTGTTTCGTTTCTGCTCTCTGTATTAACATAGAGCAAGTCTACTTTTCATTTTCATAACAGCCATTCAAACATCTGAAGGCACTTTCACGCTTCCCTCCAGTCTTCTCTTTCTAGAGCAAACATTGCCTTATCCTTAAACTGTTTGTAAAATGCCTTTGTCTAGACCCGGGGAGTCATCAATGTTTTCCTTTGAATGGGGTGCCCGGAAGTAAAATCTGTTCTTCCTAAGTGACCTGGTCAGTGCAGAAGTCAGAAGGGAAACAACATCCCTCATTCTAGGACCAAGTACTTATGTTAATGCAATCTAAGATGACCTGATTGAAATTATAGTTGCTATTTCTGGTAATAACACTGCAGTTTCTATTAGGCCAACCCTTCAGCAGATAACAGCAATAAACTTTAGATAACATAGCAAAAACAACAATGTGAGGCCCCTGGTGAGTGACCAAAAGTAGGCAAAAACTGTAGGGGAATTGAAACTTAGAAGAGTGGAAGGCACAGGGCGATTTTCATTTTTTAAAGCTTTTTTCCTGGGCACAGGGCCCAATAGACACCGTTTTGAATGATTAAAACTTAGAGAGAAATTTGCAATCTTCCTAGCTTGAAGAGCCAGAGAAAAGAGGTAGGGTCCACCACAGCAGCTGGAAAGTAAAGTGGAAATTCTGGAAAGGAGAGCCACAGAGGCAGAGTCTCAAAGTCTGCAGCAGTGCAGCTAGAGGAAAAAGAACTGACCAGAGATTTCAACTGTGGCCCATCACGGCAGGCACTGCTACGGAGTTGAGGGTTTGGTTTAGCTAATTAGCTACCCACTAAAACAAAATAATCAATGTCTTTTGGAGGAATAGAAAAGAACCCATGGTCTCTACGATATACAGTTTACAAGGCCCAGAGCATAACCCAAAATTACTACACAAAGAAACAGAAAAATGAGACCAAACAGTCCTAAAATTTATATAGAATCACGAAACACTCCAAATAGCCAAAGCAACCTTGAGAGGGAAGAGCAAAGCTGGAGGCAGCATACTTCCTGATTTCAAACTCTATTGCAAAGTTATAGTCATCAAAACAGCATGATTTTGGCATGAAAACTGATGCTTAGACCAATGGAACAGAATCGAGAGTCCAGAAATAAATTCGCCCACATAAGCCTATTAATTTATGACAAAGGTGCCAAAAATAAGGATAGTCTTTTCAATAAATGGTGTTTGGAAAACTGGACAGCCCTGTGCAAAGGAATAAAACTGGACTCCTATCTTACACCATACACAAAAATCAACTCAAAATGGATTAAAGATTTTAATGTAAGACCTGAAACTCTAAAACTCCTAAAAGAAAACATAAGGCATATCTCCTTGACATTGGTCTTGGTGATGATATTTTGGATTTGACATCAAAAGCAAAGACAACAAAGGCAAAAATAAACAAGTGGGACTAAATCAAACCAAAAAGCTTCTGTACAGCAAAGGAAACCATCAACATCATGAAAAGGCAACCTATAGAATGGGAGAAAATATTCGCAAATCATATATCTGATAAAGAGCTAATATCCAAAATATATAAAGAGCTCACAGCACTCAATAGCAAAAAACCCCAAAGAATTTGATTAAAAAATGGGCAGAGGAACTGAATAGACATTTTTCCAAAGAATACATACAATGGCCAACAGGTACATAAAAAGATATTCAACATCACTAATTATTAGAGAAATGTAAATCAAAATCACAATGAGATGCTACTTCACACCTCTTAGAACGGCTTTTATCAAAAAGGCAAGAAATAACAAGCGTTGGTGAGGATGTGGAGAAAAGGGAACCCTGTGCACTGTTGGTGGGAAGGTAAACTGGTACAGCCACAATGGAAAACTGTGTGGAAGTCCCTCAAGAAATTAAAAATAGAACTACTATACAATCCAGCAACTCCATTTCTGGATATATATATAAAGGAATTGAAAACAGAATCTCAAAGATGTATATGTACTCTCATGTTTATTGCAGCATTATTCGCAATAGCCAAGACATGGAAACAACCTAAGTATCCCTTGATGGATGAATGGATAAAAATATGTGATATATATATATATATATATATATATATATATAACGTATATATACAGTAATATATATATTACAGTAGAATATTATTCACCTATGAGAAAAAACAATTCTGCCATTTGCAACAACATGGGTGGATCTTGAGGGCATTATGCTAAGTGGAAACAAGTCAGACAGAGCAAGAAAAATACTATATGATCTCATTCATATGTAAAATCCAAAAACACGCAACGAAACAGAAATAGAGAGTAGAATGGTGGTTACTAGAGACTGAGGGGTGAAGAAAATGGAGGGATGTTGTCCAAGCGCATAAACTTTCAGTTATAAGATGAGTAAGTTCCAGGAATCTAATGTACAGCATGGGGTCTACAGTTGACAATACTGGATTATTGCAATAATCATTACTGTAATAATAGTGTATACTTGAAAGTTGCCAGCAAAGTAGATCTTAAAAGTTGTCACCACCAAAAAAGAAATGGTGATTATGTGACGGGATGGAAATGTTAGCTAATGCCATGGTGGTAATCAGCTTGCAGTGTGTAAGTGCATCAAGTCAACACGTTGCACACCTTAAACTCACACACGTTCTAGGTCAATTATATCTCAATAAATCAGGAAAAATAAAAGAAAAAATACAAATGGGTTACAGATATGAAGAGTGGAATGCAAAAGGTCAACAGGTCTATAATATGACTCCCAAATTTATGCACACAGCTCAGCTGCGTCTCTTGAACTTCAGACCGGAAGATTCACAGTGATTAATAACTGTACTTGGCTATCCCACTGAACCTTACATTTATTCGTTTATTCAATAAACAAATAATTTAAAAATACTATTCACCAAATTTAACGTTTTTTCCCCTCAGACCTACACCTGTTCCGAACAATCACGAGGTTTTCCTGCCTCAAGTTTTGTTAATCCAGCCTCTTCTCTAATCCCCCTTTGACCATTTAAGGTGGTGCAGAATGTCCTTTCCTTTTGTCTGTATTACGGCAACAGCCTCCTCAGTGGGTCTTTCTGGGTCCAGCCTTGCGTTTCTTTTAGTCCATCCTCTACATAGAAGCCCAGGTGATGTTTCTAAAGTGTGAGTGTGGTCAGGTCACTTTTCTGTTTGAACCCCTTCAAAGCCTTCCCGTTGCTCTGGGATGAAAAGCCAAGGTCACGGACTTGGCTTACAAGGACTCACTTGTGTTACTTCTACAACCTCAGTCTGACTGTGCTCCGAACCCTCTTCCCGCTCTGGCTGTACCGCACAACCTCTGCAGCTCCTTCTGCCTCCGACACCCTCTACTCTTCCATCCCTCCAGCCGCAGCCTAATACTTGTTTACCTTTGAATCTCAGCTTAGGCTTTGGGACTTTCTTTGACCTTCTGCATCCACCTTTAAGATTGGACAAAATGCCCCTCTTATGTGCCCCTTTACAGCTGGCGCTTAGTTCCATCCTAACACTGACCCAGGAACTGTCTTTCTCTGTCTCTTTACCTGGTACATTCCCTACGAGACCTTCAGCTTGTTGTGGGCAAGCATTGTACCTAATTTGTAGCTGTATTCTCAGTACCCAGTCCAGGGCATGGCACACAGTAGGTATTCGTTAAGTATTGGTTGAATAAATCAAAAAAATAACCTAGACAAGTGAAATAGTCCACATTGGTAATAATTTTGGTGGTTGAAAAACATAGATTTCTTTTCTTCACTGGTTTCCTACGTAAATCACTAACCTCAAATTTTATGCATCACCATTTCCAGAAAAGGCTCCATTTTAATTCTGCAAAATTAAACCTCAATAACTTCTGTAAAAAATAACTTCCATTTTAAAACCCAGAAATAGCAAAAGGATCTTTAAACACAACTTACTGAAGGATTTGGAAGGTGAGAGATTTTGGCTGCCCTTATATTTAAAAAATTGTGTATTTAAAAATGGCTTTCACAGTCCTTGGCAAAGAGTAGGTTCTCAATATTGTTACTGAGTTTAATTGTTTCGTCATGCTGCCAAAACACTGATTTCTTCAAACCTCCCTATTTTCCCCACCTCTCTATCCTCCAAAAAGGAAAGTGATGAAAGCTACTCTCCATACCCACACACAAAGGGGGAGGAGGCATGGCCCAAAACAGAGACATAACCTTGTTTGGTTCAAATGTTAAATCTTAAAAATGAGCAAAATGAAATTATTTTTTTATTCAACTAAATACAGCTTATATTTCAGAAGCTTGGTCTAGAGGCGTTTGTGTGAATTTATGTCATTTAGGTGGGATGGCCCCTCCTTGGAGCCAGGTTGAACTATGGCTAGCTTGGGCAGGGACCATGCGAACTGAAAGTAAGAACAGTCAGGGATGGAGTTAATTCCAGATGTGGACTAAGAGGAATACTTGCCAGAGAGGGGAAGTACATGCAGCCCTGACTTTGACCGCACAGGTGTTTGCCTGCAGTGACACAACTGGGGCAAGAGATCACAATTCAGGAAGACCATCGCTTGCGTCTCTGTGTTCATTATGAGGGGGCGGTGTGTGTGTGTGTGTGTGTGTGTGTGTGTGCCTGGTTTGTGGACGTCTCTTCATGCAAGACACAGTCAAGGCAAACAAAGGCAGTTATCAGAAGATGAGAAGTAAAGAAACAGAAACAAAGTTTTTATTTTTCTGTGCAAGTGGAAAAGCCATAGTCACACACAATGCAATCGAAAATACAGATGAATAAAGAGAAAAGGGACAGAATTTTTTGTTTGAAGTCAGATATCTCATGACAAGACATTTGGAAAACAGAAAAGCAATTGACAATTACAGTGACAGCAGAGGCACCAGAATTGTACAGAGAAAGAGACTGTGAGCGATTCTTAAATATATTTGGAAGGCAACATACTACTTTTGGTGTAGCCTGTAAGTATATAATTACAGATGTGTCCAAAAGGGAGTAAATGTAAAAACTGTACTTATGGTTTTGGGCTATCATCTATTTTAGGCTTAAGTCAAATATTTTGGAATGCAACTATCGATGGGAAGGTTTTCCTTGAGTCTCTTGTCACAGAATCTAACTTTGGAACAGATCATCTGAGATTCCAGTGTGGCACATGCTGCCAGGATGCAAGGGAAATGGATGCACATAAAGGAAAGACTTCAAAATTAGTTGCTTCCAGTTTGAAATGACTGCCAGTATTCCACAGGATGTGAATTTGTTGCATAAAATCTTCTATTACTATTGAAAAATAAAATTGAATATATTTCCTTTTTCTTATAGTATACTATTTTGTTCTTTCGTTTTGAATGGCATATTTAGGTTTACCTTGGTCATTTCCACAAACAACTTTCTTAAAACAATTGAAACTAAATGAGTGTTGGATATCACCCAGTGGATAAATTACCCTCACATGTTCAAACCAGGGCAGCTCCTAAAGACATGGACACATTTACAAAATGACATCGGGCAGGCTATGTTATTGTAGTTGCTTTCTCAATTAATTCACAGGATCAAACTATTTTCCCTTTAAATGAACACAAATAATGCCTCCTTTGGAAGAGTACGTCCATGCCAAGACATTTAGCATAAATGCTAACATGCCAGTGAAAACAATTAAAAATATTATCAAATAACGTTTTTCCTAATTACTATTTTATATACTCTACTAAAGTTAAGCAAGAATAAATAAATTTTTGCATATCTTATTAATTAATTTACTTATGAACACATCATTTTAGATATAGAAAAATCATAATGCCAAATATATCTTGATTATGACAGGTACTATGCTTTTATGATATTTTGGAAAGATACTTCAAGATAATAAGTTTATTTGCAAATTTTAGAAAAGTATGCCTCCAAGAAATTCAAGTTTTATAATATATATTTTTTGGTGTAGGCAGATACAATAGTACTTCTTTTTTATTAACTATGCATTTAATATTTAAATCAAAGAGCAGTTCAAATTAGTCTATTTGATAGAAATGTCAACAAGCTCATAAACTGATAAGCAATTAACAAAAAGTTATTCTATTTGAGTAGAAAGTGTAGCAGGAAAAAGAAATGGAGAAAGGGTATATCCGTTTTTTTGTTGGAGGAGAGAAGTTTTCAAGGAATCATAAATTATACTGGTGAGGCAAAATTTGAGCAATGATACCAATTATATCAGAAAGTTTCCTTTCCACATGTTTAGGGACTTTGTGTAATTCCCTGCTTTCTCTTTATATCTTTTTTAACTTACCAGAGACCTGGCAACACTTCATTTGAATAGCTATGCATAAAAACATAGATGGACATAAAAACAGTTTAATCAGTAATTTTCAAATTGTCACAGCATGAGCAATAGATTGAAAGGAAAGAATGTTAAAGGATGTAGGATCAGGATGTAGGAGGGAAACTTACAAAGTACAGACAAAAATGAAGTGGAGGAGAAAATGGTTTCTTTCTCAGTGGTCATTCAAATACGGACGCTCTGAGAATGACAACGTATTTGTACTAAGTACACTCAACGATAAGGTGTTTCTGGTTATATTAAGAAGGATATTTTTACATGTAAAGCTAGACTAGGTAAATATTTGATATGCTCATAAAGTGCTTGTGATATGCTTAACATAGTCTTGAATTTAATTTTGAAGATGGTTTTTATTTTCTTTTTTAGAGAACTAAAATGAGTCAAGGCCTCTCTCGAAAGTCAATGGCTTTTAAGTGTGGGGCTGTTCCAGTGTATATTAATAATCATCCTGCTCACCCCACTCAACAACTGGCTCGTCATTCATGCGCAGAATGAGGTAGGAAAGAAGCTGGAAGAGATTCTGCCAGAGCAGGAGAGACACATAGAAGGAGAGGCCGCTTACGTCTATCTCGCAGCGTTCGCCGGCAAAGGCCACATCACAGAGGCACTGGAATCTGTTGAGAAGGTCCTGGCAGAGGCCTCCGTTGAAGCACGGATCAGAGGCGCACTCATCAATGTCCTTTTCACACCTTACAAACAAACAGAAACAGCAGAGACCGAGGTCCCCGTTGAACAAATTGACTGTGAAATGCGGGAAGAAAAAATTTGCCTTCTCTACTTCGAACAGTACAGTCTAATTTACCAATCCCCACACACTTCACATATACTTGACAATGAGGGAGGTGGTCCTCAGAATTCCTTTAACTAATTTTGGTTTTAATGGAAATAATTTGTACACATACACATGCACATAAACACAGTTAATTAGAATGAGAAAATGGGTGCAAATATTTAGAAACCAGGAGAAAACAGGGCCATGAAGAAACCAGCTTCTCCCTCAAGAGCGTTAATGGCTTTGCCACCTTGTGGAAGTTCATTTTACTGGGGGCACCCAGGACCCACGAGAGCGAGGCTGTATTTTGCCAGCCTGGAGTCTACAGGGCGGACTCACCCTCATGCTGTTGGGATTCTGAGGCATCTGTTTAACAAAAAGCAAGAGTAGATAATTAAAAGATTTCACTTGCCAATAAATCTGTTTCATAGCTAAGCATAATTTGTGAATATTCAGATGGAATGACTTTCAAAGGCCAATTTTTCCAAGACAAGTGATATCAGTTCTAAGGTAAATTGAACTTTTTCTCTTCTCTAGGAGGAAACTGTCGTTTTTCACCTAATTTTCCACCAACAACTTGTTTTTCTGTATATCCACTGATTAGTTCTCCCATCATTCATTCAGTCATCCATTGAATATTTATTTAGCACTCACCATGTGTAAACCCTCTGCTAGGCCCTAGGACAGAGCAGTAACTATGGCATCTCTTCTGCTTTGGGAAATTCACATAAAATCTTAGCTTCAAGAATTTCTAAGGAGCAGTTTACAATGCCGAAGTCTAATGTAAAGAATTTTTTATTCCCCACCTCCCCAAAGCTAAAACTTGCATAGATCATTGACCACCAGGCTCAAAATGAAAGGGGATGAGGTGGTGGATGGGGCAGCGCCAACACAAGATATAAAAGAAAAAAGGATTTCTTCCCAGAAAAACAGTTCCTTATCCCGTTGGATACCAAGCATAGCTGAAACATTTTGTTTTCCTTTTTTGGCTTAGGCTTCTGGGCTGGAAGACTTCTCTGATTAGAGCTGAGCCAAACTTGACAACCCTCAGAAGCCTGCCAAGCACTCTCTGTCCTGGGTGGGCCAGAGCGTTCGCACCATCCATCATCTACAACCTGCCAGGATGACACTCCAAAGTTGGAGGTTTAACTAGACAGAAGAGAAGGCAATTTGTTAAAGGACAGCTTTTCAGTCTCTTTGAATGTTATGGAAGTCACGTGCCCCTCGGCCTTGGGAGATTGCCTGGTATTTTCTAGTCTCCCTCTGGCTATTCTTTCTCAATTTCTTATCTGTTTCTCTTTTGGCCTAAATAGTGTACAACACATACACATTCATTATAAACATTATTGGAGCTTTCATTAGAGGTTAATTAATAGAGGGAAAATCAAAATAAATAATTCCGTTACCATGCAGTGAATTAACTAATGATGGGTGAGGACTTTGAAAGTACAGAATCTATGGAACACGTGTTCGTTATTTCAGACATCCATTTGCAGCAGAGGAGTTTATCCAGGTGAAAAGACTCCTGGGAGAGGAAAGAGAACTTTGTGCTTCCTTTTCTTACCACATTTCAAATCAATAATTTGAACTTACATGCCAGATATATATACTTTTTTAGCAAATAAATGTTGGAGAAAAGGGAAATGTTTGTTGTAAATAGAGACAATGTGTGAGTAACAGAGAAAAATAATCCAAGACTTTAGACGAGTTCTATGCATGTGTCATTAAGCATTAATGTGACATTAAGCATTTAACTGTGACACTGAGGCAGGAAGTAATCAGAATTTAAATCCAGATAAAGAGTTGTGCAAAATTTAGGACAAGGAAATATTTGCAATATTTTGAAGATGTATAGAGTTGGAGGACAACTGAATGGTCTCTGTGTTAAATAATATATTGCATGATAAAAATTGGTGCAACGAAAAGCAGAGATGACTCAAGGCTCTATCCTTCCGTGCACATATATGCTTGGCCTGGCTGTGCCCCTTAGTGCCAGCCACTGAGAGCAGGCTGTAAAAGCTTGAACTAGACTGGTCACTGAATGTTGGAGGGTGAAATGCAGGTGTGTCCTAGATTGCCTGCTGTTTTGTAAAAATGGCACAGGAGCTGCATCTGTGCGATGCCAAGAGAGCCAGCTGAAAAAGAGAAAATTCAAATTAATCCCAGCTGTAGTTGTCATGGACCACAAATATACCCATTATTTTATTAACTACCCTTTCGGGAAAAATTAATTCAGTCAAAATCTCTTTTCCAAAAGTGTTGGACTTTAACTTACGTAATTCGTTTAACATAGCAGTTTGATCAGAGATCAATGTCTTACCCTGCATGGTCCATGAGATGGAGGAGCACTTTTATTATTTTCTTTTAATTGTTGCAAGCAAAGACTTATTCATACATTTATTCCAGCATATCTGTGCATCTGCATAGATGCGCAGAGGCTTGGAAGACACCTCAGCCTACTGCAGCATACATTTGGATTGCCACTTGTCACCTAACCTCTCAGCCTCAGTTTACACAAATGCAAAATGGAAATACTAACAATTAGAGATAATATTTGTAAGGGCCTGGCATAGTGCTCAACAGGTCCTTGACTATTATCTGCTTCTCTAATACATTTATCCCGTAGAGCCCTGGCTTTTCATCATTTTGGGGACATTGATTCCTTTCGAGAATCTGATAAAAGCTAGGGAGTGTAAGCCCTTTTTACCCTTGACCTCATCTTCAGCCAGTCAAATGCATAACCAAATTTGCCTGTGTTATCAGCACATCACAGACCATCTGAAGCCGTTGACCAACTCCACGTCAACAATCCTGCACCAGGCGAAGAAGGGTTGAAGCGTCTCTTTGGGAAGGGCAGACTCACATGGATGAGGTGTGTATACTTTTAGGGGTCTAGGTAATTCTATGAAGCAATCTTTTAGGTTTATTCTATTTTAGTTCAACAGGGACCACATTTGCAACATGTGCTACAGTTAGTGGGAAAGAAAGATGAATCCAGAAGTACTTATGAGAAAAAAATTTCACATTTTACATTTTTCAAAGACATATTTCCTTATCTGCAGTCTTGGCTAATAAAGCGTTCTTCACTTTGACCTAAACCATAATTTTTCTTCTTTTTCATTGTTTGACTCTGGCTGGACCTCTATTTCAGCCTAGATTTTCCTATGGGAACTGAGAGGAAAAATTAGCAGAGAAAGAAACTTTGAATGATCCCACTGTTCTTCAGCTCACCATTTTCTTCTATAGAGTTCTAACGTGACTCACCGTTCCCCAGTGAAACCTGGCCGGCACACACATTTGAATCCACCCGGGAACTCTGTGCAGCTGCCTCCATTGTAGCAAGTGAGGTTTGTCTGCTCATTCCCACAGACTGTTGCGGGTAATCTGCTGTGTCTGGAGAGAGAAAAGAAACAGCCACAGCTGTTCATCTTGTTCATCTCATTCAAGAAAACTTTTTGGAAAGGTTCGTATATGTAGTCAATGCCAAACTAATTAAATACTCAGGCTGGCTGAGCTATAAATGCTTAATTGTGCTGCCTTAGACAAGAGTCACTTTCTCAGTAAACAGCTCCTGCTGGAGGGCGCTGTAACAAGTAAGCCTATACATCTTCCATTTCTACCCAGTTTCCATTGGTGAGATAAGATCTATGCCACAGAGTGGCAGTAAATTTAGCGTTGGAAAGAAACTTGCGATAACTAGATTTGCTGCTGCTTTGCCAATAAATCAACACAGGCCATAGGAAAATTGCATCTCTGTAAAGGCCGGGAAAGAAAGGACAGCACTCCGGTGCCCAAGAACTCCTGTGACTTCTCCGTTGGCTTTCAGAGCTGAACTCCAGCTGCCCTGCCGACAGTTGTTGCTCCCTATCTAATAATTCATAGCTTAGCAGAATGCAAACCAAATGCTGTCCAGGAGCTTTGTGTATAGCACTCAGTGGTAACTACATGTGAATTCAGAATGTCTAACAACAAACCTGTATATATTAAGGAATGCTTAGAAAAGCGTGAATGAATTGTTAGAAGCTAAGCAGGACTTTATTGCAAGACAAAATCCAGTGGTATGAATAGACTGATTAAAAAGATTTTAAAGGTGCTATTCAGGTACTTTGACACCCTGTGCATGTGCATGGTGTCTGGTACATAATTAATATTCAGGAAATAAAAGATGGATGTAATTTTGTCCTGTTGTGTATGCTGCAGCTAATATGGAGAAAGCAGCCTATATGATAGTAATGATGGTAAGTGTGTCTCTTCCCATAAGAGCTAATCAATTCCACTTTAAAAAGAAAAAATCATAAGGACTTTTCAAAAGAGCCAAAAATGTCAACCATCTTTGAAAGAGGTCAATTAGCAATGCAAATATGAAGCTTTGTATACATCTTACATTTAACAAACAATTTTTGAATCTCATTAGAAGGGACTTTTGAGAACTTTAATCTTTGAGAACTTGACTTTGATGAATTAGGCAGAAAAAAAATACTGAAGAACTAATTACTAGGGCATATACGTTTATTTGACTTATCCAAAGTCACCATGGCAGTATTATTAATTTTGATCCTGAATGTCTTTCACTTTTAAACAGGCAGTTTACATATTGGCAAATAAGTCGGCTAACCCATGAGAAGCGACATCTTACTGGAATGTCAACACTTAGCACATAACACTGTGCTTTGCCTTCATAGGCTCTGAACACAATAAATGTTGTGGAGATACATCTTCTTAGAGGTTCGGCCTCATGTTGTGTCTGCTAGGAGATTCATCCAATTGCGGTCCCACCTCTGAATTACTGTAATGTCTATAGGCCACCAGCCCACTCCAGGTGTTCTTGCCAAAGTCCTGGAATATATTGCTTGTTAATAATAACCCTCTCACCTCCCCATAATGACTAAATTGTTTAGTGAATTTAAAACAAGTATAAGTTACAAAAGCAATAATGAATTCTGCTTACGTGGAAATGTTGAAAAAAATGTGACTTAGTAGGAAAATATTCATTCTTGTTTCTGCTTATATAACATGAAATGGAAGTCATTACTAGAACTAAAATACTGCTTTTGTAGTTTTAGAAAAAGTTGTGAAATACTTTGAAATGGGCAAAATAGATCACTGGGTATTCTTTCAATGGAATGCTGGGTGTTATATAAAGGACCCTTTAATATGATCTGATTTTGTGGTGTGTATGCGTTAGATTTTCTTTACTAAGCTATTTTACAACTCTGTAAGTTGTAGAAAATGATATTAATACAAATGGACCTTACTCATGGAAATGCAAATGAATTTATCTGTAGTGATGCAATTGATTATCACACTGCAGAAAAGACGGCTTCAGATACTAATTTCGTTGCCCTCTAGGACGTTAAACAGTTTTACATTTATTGGTAAATTCATTTCCTCATCCCTATTTATATATATATTTATATATATATATAAATATGTATAATTATAAATATAATAATTAGATTGTCCTTTGAACTAGTTTTTACATCTTACTGGTTGCCCTCATTAATTAATGACAAATAAAATCATCAAAACATGTTCATTTACATTTGTCTGAGAGTCATGATATCACCTTTTTGAAATTACACTTTAACATAATCTTTTCATGATTTTACAAGATTTACCTGCCTGAAATAACCCAGGGTGCTGTTTTAGGGGTGAGAGTCATGCTCCCTCCAATGATACTAAAATTCAGCTTTTGTATTTATTGTGAAAGTATTTGTTTCTTGAGGCCTTGAGGCCGTCAGACTCTGGGGTGTAGTTCACGAGACATATTCTAACAAAGATGACTGAGAAAATATTTTGCTCCAAGTTTGGCCAAAGCACTACCATTCTTCCTTGTACAACATCCCAGCAGGTGAGATCCTGTCTTTACATGACCAAGTTGTGATGGAAGTGCCCAACGTGACCCCTGTTCAGTGCAGCCCATACATGCATACCTGAGGGGAGAGCTTTCCAACTTGACAAGGAAATGTAGAGCATAGCTCCAAAGACCAAGTTTTATATGAACGTCGTGCTCACCTGCAAAATTTTCCTGTGAAATTTCCAGAGCAGCGGCAAGAATAGCCATTGGCGTCACTGATGCAGGTGGCCCCATTTGCACACTGGTGACTCCGGCAGTTGTCTATAAATGCTTCACAGTTCACACCGGTGTATCCAGGCTCACACTTGCAGTGATAGGCTGCAAGTCTGTCTGAGCAGTTGCCATGGATACAGGGGTTTGAAAAGCATTCATCGATGTTGAGTTCACACTGTGTCCCTGACCATCCCAAGGGACAGGAACAGTGGTAAGAGCTATAGATATCTTCACAATCTCCTCCCTGTAAGCAAGGGTTGGAGTTGCAGGCATTTAACTGCAAACAGCCAGTAACCACTGAATTTACAGAGGTTTTCAGAAACTGCTCTTGCTGAGGTTTCTTAATGAAACCACGGACATTTTCAAAGTAAGAGAGATAAATGCCACCGATTTCTATTGTACTTAGACACCCTTGCAGGCCCTGCATATTGTCACTAGCTCGGTGACCCACATAAATGTCTGTATTATCCTTCAGAAAGTTGAGGCTTCCAGTAGCAACTGCACTGGTCACAAAAGGTGTTTGGTTGTCCACTTCCATTTGCCACCTGGAGGCCTGGGCCAGTGGGTCTGTCATGGAAAGAGTCACTTGGTGCCATATACCATCGTTCATTGACTGCACACTTGTCAGACTCAGCATATAAAAACTGTTGCCACTTTGCAATTGAAATAATAATCTGGAATCTCGAATGCTAATACTAAGGAATTCAGGCTCCTTCTCTGCATGCAATATGATCCCGCTCGCATCCCTTGTTCTGAAGCCAAATGTGATATTGGTGAGTTCTCTGGTAATATTCCCATTGCTTCTGAATAATATCTCACTGCTTTGTCCATTAAAAACAGCATTTGCAGTACCTAAAGAGACAAGGCAATATCAATCACCAACTTTATGAAATCTGTAACGTTTGCTTAATTATCTTTACTAATATTAATGATCGTCACCTTACTACCATCGTGTATTGATTGATATAGGTGAGGCACTGTGATAATCACCTTTATATTATTTCTAATACAGAATTCTTGAATCCAGATTTATTATTATTATCATCCCCATTTTATAGAAGAAGAAATTGAGACTCACAGAATTTAAGTAATTTCCTTGTGTCATATGGCTAATAAATAATAAAGCCAGAATGTCAAGCCTGGATGGCCTGATACCAAAACCCAAACCATATATTTCTTTTCCATCGAAATCCTAATACATGCCAATATTTATTTTAGATTTGCCACCACATTATCCATTTTATACATAAAGAAACTGAGCACAAAGGAATCACAAATCTAGCTATGGTGATGCAGTAAACGAACAGTGGAGTGTGGCTGCTGATGAAGCTGACCAGAAGGCAGTTACCCAAATGGCTGGTTAACCTACCTGGCAAACTCCAATTATGTGTCAAGCTACCAGTTCTGTGCCTTAACCCAGGTAGCTTCACCTGGCTGGGCAAAATTATACAACCACAACAATTGCTCTACTTTATGCCCACATATTGTACGTGACCGCAGCACTTCTGGGCAATCTTACTGCATTTTTCTATTGAATTGTTTTTCCATGTCTACAAGACCATTCACAGCTTGCTCTCTCTCTTAAAATATCTAACCCTTTCTTAGCTTATGATCTCCTTTGATGCTTTCTTAAGAAAATAGGAGTGATTAAGAACTGCTTCAGCTGGGACTGGCCCCGTGGCTGAGTGGTTAAGTTCGTGCTCTCCGCTGCAGGCGGCCTAGTGTTTCGTTGGTTCAAATCCTGGGCACGGACATGGCACTGCTCATCAGACCACGCTGAGGCAGCGTCCCACATGCCACAACTGGAAGAACCCACAACGAAGAATACACAACTATGTACCGGGGGGCTTTGGGGAGAAAAAGGAAAAAATAAAATCTTTAAAAAAAAAAAAAAGAAAGCTGAGGCTTTCAATTCAAATTATAAAAAAAAAAAAAAAAAAAGAACTGCTTCAGCTTTCCGCCTAATCCGCAAACCTAACAGTATCTGGGTCCACTCTGCTTTCCGTTCTGTTACAATGGACGCATTGTCCTTCTTCTCGTCTCTAAGATAATAGAAAATATATATATTTGCTCTCTGCCCCTGGTTCCTGACACAGGGCTCCTATAAACTTTGTAAATTCCTGAGTGATAAGAGCATCACAAGCATCTTTTGTTCCATTGAGGTGACTCTGGGCGGGCTCCCGAATGGATCCTGGATGAGGGCTGGTCACCAGAGAGAACAAGCCATGATTAAAAGCTTGGAATTTTCAGCCCTTCATCAAAATCCCAAAAGTATGGCATTTGAAGAGCTTCCAGGTGGGCGAGCACATCCACACTGGGAGGGCAACACACCCCAACTCCATGGGGACCGAAGCTCCTGTGCTCAGGACCCTCCCAGCCCTTGCCCTATGGCTGTTCATCTGTATCCTTTATCATATCCTTCAATAAACTGGTCAACGTAAGTAAGAGTTTCCCTGAGGTCTGTGTGCCTCTCTAGCAATTAATCAAACTTGAGGAGAGGATCGTGACACCTCAGATTTAATGCTGATCAGTCAGAAGTACAGGTGACAACCTGGATTTACGATTGGCATCTAAAATGGGGTAGAAGCCGTCTTGTGGGACTGAGCCCCTAACCCGTGGGATCCGATGTTACCTCCAGGTAGACAGTGTCAGAACTGATTAAACTGAATTAAATTGTAGAGCATCCAGCTGGTGTCACAGGATTGCTTGGTGGGGGAAACCCCCACACGTCTGGTGTGAGAAGTGTTGTGAGTGTGGTGGCAGTGTAAAAGTGAGAGAGAAACACACAGGAGAGGGAACTAGATTTTCCTTCTTCAGGTGAAAAGCCAGGTTTTTCCAACACACTATCCACTTGATCTTGGCCAAAAGGCCGAGAAGCGATACAATGCACCATCCAGTGTCAACCCCTCCAGTCATGCACTGGGTCCCATTCGTTTTCACTTTTTCAGATGTTGTTCCTACATTTAACCTCTTTCTGTTCTACATCATTTTCTTTCCATTTTTGTTGTTTCCCTTCAGCGTACAAATATGCTGCAATTGCTCTAATCTTAAAAAAAAACACACCCACAAATCCCCAAAGCACTACTCTGACCTCCCCCCTTCCCCTTGCTTTCTTATTTCTCTATTCCTTTTCCCAGCAAAACTTCTCTAGATAATTTTAAATTCTCATTGTCTCCACTTTCTCATCTCCCATTTTCTTTTTAATACATGCCACTCCACCTTTCGTTCCAGTCACTTCACTGAAACCACTCTTGTCAAGGTCACAATGACCTTCATGTCACTCAATCTAGCCATCAATTCTCTATTCTTGCTTTCTTCCACCTTTTGGTAGAAAGTGACATTAAAACACTGTCTCTCCCTCACTTGTGGGGCATCACACCCAACCACCAACCCTTCTTTTATAGACTTTTCTAATTATTTCTCAGTGTCCCTGCTTCTCTTGCTCTGCAGATCAATATATCAACCACCCCTTATCTCAAGACCTCACTGGTTACCATCACATCTAGAAAGAATTCCTAAATCTTAGACGTGGCTTACAAGAGTTTATGAGATCTGACCCCCGACTAGCTCCCCAGTTCCATTTCCTACCACTGTCTTTCTCATTCACGTGCTACTGTCACAAAATCTTCTTGCTATTCCTTGAAGACAGGAAGCCTGTTCCCCAAACAGACCTTTTACACTTGCTGTTACCTATTCTTCCTCCACATCTTCCCATACCTGGCTCTTTCTCAACGTAATATGTGCTCAAATGCCACCTCCTCCAAGAAGCTTTCCCTGACTGCCCAAGTTAAAATAGCTTCCTCTCTGAATCCACTATTTCATTAGTCAGCTTTATTTTCTTCATAGTGTTTTATAACTATGTGAAATTATATTGTCTGTCTGCCTACTTGTTCCTTGTCTGTCTTTCCGCACTGGAACATGAACTTTACGAGATTAGGGGCCTCCTCTGTCTAGGTTATCAGTAAATCCCTACCTAGAGTATTGCCTGACACACAGCAGGTGTTCAGTAAATATTACTAAAGGAATAATCTATAGAAACAACTCAATCCTTAATTCTGGAAAATGAGATAATGATTAGAAACCACAGCAGGAGAAAATTCAAGTTTATCCTTCAAGTGTATTATTTGACTGGATTAAAATTTCACTTGACTTTATTGCTTTTGACCGTTCTGTCTTCTCCACCAGGTTTGGGGCTGGGATTAGGGAGGAAAAGAGCAACAAGTGTCTCATTACGGGTCTTTAAATAAAGGTTAAAATGACAATCTCTTTAGCTCTCCGACTCCTAAAGGAACAATCCTGTGTGTGATGCTGTATAGATTCATTTTACTAACACTGCTGAGCACACTGACATCACTTCTTGTGATCTTGGAAAGAACAACAAGACACATAACATTTATACTTCATGTTTTCTTCAGGGAACTTTATCATAATAAACATGCCTGTATCTAAGGTGGTTCCAAATTTTTAAACCTTGGTTTTCTGACAGATGGAGAGATAGAGATGACTAAGATCCTGAAGGCAAATTCAGGGTCACGTATGAGCCATACTCTCAAGAGCACGTCATGCTATTAGATCTAATCTTCTCTTTAGATCTTATTTGAAAAAAAATACAAGAGGGAAAATTATGCAAGTAGCAAAAAGGAATTCTAGGGTTCACACTTGTCGATTAGGAAAAATTCGCCCCTCCCATTGATTTACATTTTCTCTCTGCATTAAGATAAGTCACAATTTTAAAAAATGTTATTGAGACTTTCCGGGAGTCAGAGGCAGACTTTCTACCCTTTCTGTAGGAGGAATACAGTAGCAGTGAACTCATTTCTTTCTAAGACGTGTGTCCAAATCCTAAACTGCTTCTTGTGTAGACTGAAGGGCAACGGGCATCAGTGGTGTGGTTCTTGGACTGCTACTGTTTTTAGAAATCCTGTTCCTTTCTTCTCCGTGAAAATGTTCAAAATGATGAACACCCGTTTGTAGAACATTACTGGGACTCACAACTTTAGCATTTCTACCAAAATATTAACAATACAATGAATAATTAATAAATTATTTTAAACAGTATTTAAACAGTATTTTAAAAAGTAGTTCAGAGGTAGAAAAATGGGAAAGGTTGAATTTAAAATTCCGTGCCATATTAGAAGCCAGATTACATTCTTTACATCAATTCATTATATTTTATATGTGCGTATAGTATACATTTCTCAAATATGAAACATAAAAGTGGATGTATTCTTCTAGAAATCTTCCCCAATTATATATACCATGCGACACACCTTACATATCTTTTTTTTTTTCCTGAGGAATATTGGCCCTGAGCTAACATCTGTGCCAAGCTTCCTCTCTTTTGCATGTGGCTCACTGCCACAGCATGACCACCAACGCATGGTGTAGGTCCATGCCCGGAAACTGAATCCTGGGCTGCCAAAGTGGAGAGCGCTGAACTTAGCCACTAGGCCACAGGCTGGCCTCCCTCTTATATATATTTTTAATATATGTTTTTGAAATATACCAAAAAAAAAAAGTAAATATATTCCTCTGTTTGCCTCAGTCACTTTGGGACTCAGTCTAAATAGGGTGTTGGTGATACGGACCTTAGGTCAACCTATCCTCTATTTCCATTCTATTATTTTAGTGCAATGTTTCCCAACGTATTTTGCGCATTTTTTTAATTGTACACAGATAATGTACTTAAAATCTAGAGTAGTTAAGTGAAAATATTGAGTTAGTTTGAAGAAAAATAAAAGTTAATTTATTCATTTAACAAATATTTATTGACAACTTCCTATGTTTGGCATTAATCTAAGCACTAAGATTCATGTGAGAAACCAAACAGGAAATTTTCTTTCTTTTTGAAACTTATATTCTAGTGAGGAAAGAGATGATGAACAAGACAACAACCACATGTATAACAAAACATGACAGAGTAACAAGAGATATGAAAAAATATAAAGCCAGGTAAGAAGACATTTGGGTAGAGAACTGAATGAAGTGATGAAGGCAACCTGTGAAGCTCTGGGTGGAGATAGTTCAGGATTGAGGTGGTGGTGGTGTGTGGGAGTTTGGCTGAATGGGGTAAAAGAAAGAATGGAGTAAGACATCACAGGTATACTGGGGACAACTCTTTAGAGGGTTTCTCCCACTTTACAAGGAAGCAGAAAAATGATGGAGATGGGAGTGGTCAATGAAAATTTTTCATAATGAGGAGATGTGACAATATGTTTATGTGCTGATGGAAAAACTGATGATTCTGGAGAGTGAGAAAAAAATTTTAGAAAAAAATTTTTGAATAAGGGGAAGAGATTAGAAGTCAGTGCAAAGGGTTGGCTATTGATTGGACTGTGCATTATTTGAAGTAGGAGAGAAGGCAGAATATAAATAACCATGTGGTTAGTATGAGGATATGTCAAAGTTGTGAAGATAGTATTCAAATTGCTAACATTTGGGAAACTGTATTCTGCAGTACTGAAGATGGGCAGGAACACGTTTCAGATTGAGGGAAATACTCATAGCAAACATTAATTCGGTGCCTAGCATGTTGGGCTTTTTACACATAATGTCATATAAACATCACACACACAAATTTGTTTACCTATAAAGTAGATATTTCATTGCTATTTTATGAGGAAGCTTTAGATTATGGAGATTGCGTGAACTGCCGGAGGTCTCATAGTTAATCAGTGACAGTGTGCTAACACCAGCACACTCACTCTGTCTTCCCAATAAGAGGGAAGAAAAGCCGAAGACTACCTGGTTAATTCTTTCTTCAGAAATTAGCTTTAAATGATCCAGGATCTAGGTTTGGTGTTGCTGTGATCTCCATTTCCCACCCAGAAACCCAGGGCAGGATGAGGCATGAGGCCAATCTGCTTTATCACACTACTTGTTTTAGGGGAGACAATCACAGGTTTCTTCAGAAAGCTGCTTTTTTCTGTATTCTTCTTTGGAATAATCGAAATGCTCAACTTACTTGGCTGGATGATAGGTTTGAACTCTACCTACATTCAAATCCTTGAGGCACCAACTGGCACTGGGCTCCTGAAGGACATGGGCTGAGTTCGCACCACTGAACATCTTCACAGGCTTTCCCAGCTGTGTTCACAGGGCAAGAACATGAGAAGTCATCCCAAAGAGAATAGCAAACACCTCCATGGTGACAGGGATTGGACTGAGCAGAAGAGAAATCAAAGGTATAAAAAATATCGGCAACTCAAAATGGACATGGTAAGGCAAGACCCCATATCTATTGTTTTCAATGCTTATTTCCTACGTATCTACATTTTAAACTTTTTATACCCGTTGGTTATTAAATGGAATAAAACTTACTGCTTCTATTGTCAGCTCTTTTGTAAAAGAGAAAGAGAGGGAGAGAGAGAAATAGAGATAGAGATAGAAAGAGATAGAGACAGAGAGAGAGAGAGATGGAATGAGAAAGAGAAATAAAATTGATCTATGACACAAGGAGGGTTTTAAAAGGTATAATAATATTCCCTGTAACTTACAAATTACCAGGAACTTTCCATTACACTAATTATCATTGGAGGTAGATATTATTACTCATTTTCACTAATGAGGAAACTGAGGGCCTCTTGATGCCCAAGACCCTCTCACAAAGTCAAACAGTGAAGCTTGGTACCCAGATCCTCTGGGTCCCACTACAGGATCACCTTCAGTTTCTCTGCCTCTGAATCAGAGACATACTATTATTATTTGTGTCCTCACAAGGTTTCTCACAAAGTATTTGAAATGACAGTACTTGAATAAGAATTTCTGAAAGTTTAGACTGTATGCATCCCAGTTCCACCATTAACATGTGATTTAGGCTAGTTACAAAATCTTTCTAAACTTCAGTTTCCTTATCTATAAATCATGTAAATGGGGATAACAATGTCTGCTTTACTCATAGTCCTTCAACAAAATTAAATGGATTGATCCATGCAAAATCGTTCCTGGAACATTGGAAGGCCCCTATTGTAAAGTTACAGTGATTCAATTTTGCATATTTAGAAGAAAGGCCAGTGCATGGCAATAGTCAGAGCTCAATAAATGTTTAATGGCTATAAATGTGTTTCCTTCTTTTCCTTTGAAAGGTCATGCAGAACTGACAAATTCACACATTTAAGTAGCTTTTAGAAGAGCATACAAAATATATGAAGTAAAGCATGGGCTCTGAGAAATTATATTTCAGAGAATTTCAAATACAACTACCAGAAGGAAGTTACTTCTCAGGTTTTCTCTCTTGACTTATAAAAGAAGTTCAACGTTCTTGATAAAGTTAATGGTATCTTCCAAAAAAGAGTTAATTCAGTCAAAACTCTGGGACACCATTAAGAATTTTGGAACTAAAATACAAGTATTCTTGAGTAATCTGGTTGTTGTGTGAGTTGGAGAAGTGTATAGATGGAGTTATTTTGGCTAAGTAAATAGACCATGATGCCAATAAGGCCAAGGCCATATTTTTGTGGCTCAATATAAATCCCCCAGTCTTGCTGGGAAAATATTGACGAAGTATTATTCTATAGCTAGTGGGTCAGAAACATCATCTTCACATACAAAGAAGGGTTATAATAAATTATCTACTTAATAAAATAGAACTTTAGCATAAAATATGGACATAGCTGGTATGAATAATCCTACCTTGCACATGTCGTCTCCTGGACATCCTTGAGTCACATTGACAAGAATTGGATTGCGGGATGCATTGCTCGTTGAATTTGGGAAGAATTCCAGATTTTGGTTGTTTAATCTTATATCTTGGATACAGCCTTTGAAGAATCCACCATTGACTTCGGTCTCTTGTCTGTCAGGCAGGCCACCAATGTAGATGACATCTCCTCTTTGGATGTTCCAAGTAGGAGCAGAAATAAATCCTAGGTTTTGTGAAGACTGATACAGTTCAATTTTATTTGGCTTGATTTTCAAAGATATTAAGTGGATATTTCCATCACTAAGCACAAACTTTACGACTAATTTGGGGGAACTTGGATTCAGCATTGCTAGTCTGCCATGCTCTAGCCAAACACGGATGAATTGGTAAGTGCTGTTTCCCAAAGCTAGAAGTAAGCCTGATGGTCGATGTGTTCGAACAAACATGGAGAGGGTGAAGTTCTCTCCGTAACTCTTGTCAAGATTAAAAACAGCATATCCACTGGAGTCATCTTGGCCAAATCTGCCTGCCACATACTCTTCAATGTCAAAACAGAGGAGGAGAAATAAAGAGGACATATCTTAAGACTCACAAGTAAGAAGAGGCAGAAGATGAATGTATATACATATACACATGTATATACACACACACAAACTCATACATACATATTTTTTCAAAGTTCAGGCCAGACTTATTCGATAGAACAACAATTTGTCCTGATTTTCTGAACTTCTGAGTTTACTCTATTTAAAAATAACTACAATTTGCTTTTTGGTTAAAGTGAGGTATGCTGATTACCAAAGAGAAAGAGAAGATTTCTGCACTTGTAAACTTATGAATCTCTCCTTCACTGCCCTCAGAATGGGGGGCTTAAAGGTGGACATTCAGATGCTACTGTGTTCCAGCTTGGTGGAAGAAATTTGGGGGCAAGAGGTCTTCCTGCAACATCTGTAAGCAGACTATTCAGGCAGTCATCATCTTTGCTATTTGGGAGCATGCTCAAGCAAATGTCGTTAAACCTAATTTTTCCTTTTAAAAGACAGAAATCAAGAATTACATTCATAAATCGTCTTTTGGGATGATACCCCTAATAATAATGAGGCAGTTGAACAAAGGAAGAGGAGGAGTCTTCCTTCTGTGGTCCCAGTTGGGAGGACAAGCATGAGATGCAGAGAAGCAGGGACAAAGCTGAGTAGTGAACTCGCCCAGCATTTCCTGTGGTCAGAGAAGTTAGTGATGCACCGACATGGCAACACTATTGATGTGGATAATCTCAAGAAAACTCTAGAGAAGCATAAAAATGAACCCTGTCCAACCAAAGCATTGATGATATAGTAGGAGCAAAATTTCTTATCCTCCTAAAGCTTATATTCCAGTTGGTGGGCGATAGACCAGACACAAACAAAGAAGCAAACTATATATAGTATATATATAGTATATATATAGTGTATAGTATATAGAGAGAATATATAATATGCCAGGTGGTGATAGGTTCTTTGGTATAACATAAGTGAAACAGAGAAAGGGAATAGGGAGAGCTGAGAGTAGGAGTGGAGTTATAATTTCAAATGAAGTGGTCAGGGAAGAACTCTCTGAGAAAGTAATATTTGAGCAAAAACCTGAATAAAGTAGAGATAATATTGTAGAAATTCAAGAGAGAAATGATGGTGGCTTGGATGAGTGGTAACGGCGAAGATGGTGAGAAGCGGTCAGATTTTGGAAATATATTGAAGGTGGAACCAACAAGATTTTCTGGGGCAAATTCATCTCCAAGATTTTTGGCCCAACCATCTCGGAGAATTGAGTCTCCATTTGCAAGGATGGGGAAGAAAACAGGAGGAACAGATTTGGGGGAGAAAGTGGGAATCCATACTAAATTTGAGAGGCCCTATTAGATATCAAGTTGGAAATGTCTAGTAAGCAGTTAGATAGAGATGTTCAAGGGAGATGTTCTGGGCTAACTACAATAACTTTGGATTTGTTATTGTAAATATGGTATAAAGCCACAAGACAGGATGAGATCAAGAAGAGAGTGAATATACAGAGAGAACAGAAGAGGTCCAGGAGCTGAGCCCTTAAGCACTAGACATTTGAAGGTAAACGAGATGACAAAAGAGGAGGCACTGAGATAGAAGGAGAACCAAGGAAGAGTGATGTCCCATAAACCTAATGAGGAAGAGGGAGTGTTCAACTGTGTTAACTGCTACTGAGAGATCAAGTAAGATGAGGACTGAAAATTGACCATTGAATTTTGTAATCTAGAAACCACTGATGAACTTGACAAGAACGTTGTCTTAAAGATATTGCCATCTTCAAGTTTTTACATCCCAATCATAACGAGAAAAAAAGAACATATTTCATCATGTTCAAATGTCACAGGCCAGCTGAAGTTTGGGCAAAGGTAAGACATAGTTAGTTTAGTTGAACTCTAGTAAACCTTGCTTAGGCAGCCATCTAGGTTTGAAGACCTCTCGCATAAAAGGCTACATTTGCACAACTCTGACTTGATTTCCTACAGGAACATTGCATTTTAAATATTCATTTGGAGACCACCTGCTCCAGGCAACTACAGGTAACTTTCAAAGTGTACTGTTAGATAAAATAACCTGTTTGAAGAGGTAAATGTCTCTGAATACACTGCAGCAGTTTCATGGGATAAAATGCTTAATAATAAAATGTGGCTCTTGAAGCTTCTGAGATTTAAGAATATGCACAGAATCACTCCACCTCTGGGATGGTGGCGGTCCCTGCGAGTCATCCTAGGATGCCTGTAGCATCACTTTGTGGATCCAGAATGCAGAGCTGTTTTTTTCTTAGAAGCTTGACTCTCCAGCAATTGCATTCTTCTTCAGAAATCACAAGCAAGTAGTTAGAATGTGTGATTTGCTATGTGACTTCAGAAACACCTGAAGCCACATATGACTTGTCCATGGACGTGGAAGGGATGATTCTCATAGGTGTTGCTGATATATCACAAAAGGGGCAATAAATACAGATGGAAAATCACTTCAAGTTTTAACGATTGATGGAATACAAGAAGGTGAAATTTATTAAGAATAAATAAAAGCCACCTAGGTCTAAGTGTGCCTCATGGCTTCAGGGTGGAGGAAGCAGGACTCTGTGGCACCATGAGTGAGAATGACTCAAAGTGAGCCAACCATGGAAAGTGGCTGCCAAAAGATTTACGTTACATCAGGCTGCAGAATAGAAGACCATAATGTCGGATGAGGGAGGTTATAGTCATGTGTCTCTCTCTCCATCTTCAGGCATATCCAAGAACCAGATAAGCAAATTTATTCCAAAGCAAGTAAGCAGCTGATGAAATGTCTGAAAACTGTCATATGGAAAATATTAGAAGAAACTGGGTATGTTTAGCATGACAGACGTGATGGCTTAGATGACCCAAGAAACTTTTCTTCAAATAGTTAAGTGTTCTCAAGAAGAAGAGATGTAAGATTTATACTAGCATGGTTGCAAGACTTACAATGCTGCCAATGAATGAAAGCTAAAGATAATCATATTTTATTTCAGCATAAGGAAACAACTTTGGGGGAAGTTCTGACAAGACAGAGTTAGCGAGTTCTTCACTCCTGAAGTTGTGTAAGCAGAGGTTTGAGCCACTGCACTTGGCTAGCCCAACCGTGTAAAAAAATCAGTGATGGAGCGAAGCTCCTTCTAAGAAAGAGGAATTCTAAAGGGATAAGATTCTCAGAGACTAGATGCATGACTGAAGATAAAATTTATGTAAATTGTCTCTACAAATCAAATATTCTCTAGAAGGCAAGAGGTCGGTGACACATCTATTCTGAACATTATCTTGGAAGCTCCGTGTTCTTATACAGCCAACACAAGAAGATATGATGAGATAAACTTTCAGACAGTTCTGGGAACTAAGCTTTGAGAAATCCTTTGCAGAACTCTCCTTATTGAGACATTTGGTTATTTTAAAAAGAGCAACTTTAAAATATGGCAAGTCCCCATGTCTTTCATGTTTAGTCAGCCAACTATATCCTTTAGTCAGTCTGCTTGTTCATTGCAACGTGTACCGTGACTGAGAAACACTGAGCCAAGAACATGAATTGGGTGAAGTCTGTCTTTGTACGTTTTGGTCTATCTCCTCCCTCTTGAACACATGCATACAATGACAGAAAGACTCCGCGTTCTCATTACAGCATGTAAGCATCTTTTGTAATGCGAGTAAACTCCCCCTCAAACATTCCTCATAGAGAACAGCAGATACAGAATATTTTAATTTTATGACTTATAGATGATATGAAAAATATCATTTTCCCTAAACTTTACTGAGAATTTCCAGAAAGAAAAGATTTTCCAGAACTTCCTCCCTATAAAGACATCTTTCGAAGCCAAGCATTTTCATGAGGGTTAAACAGTTTTCAATAGTGTGGGGGAAAATAAGGAAATTAAGTCAGGAACTTGGTTTAAAAACTTTGTGATTGTCCAAGTTGGAAAAAATAAATGAAAGAAAACCAGAACCCACTGGACTGGCATCTCTTGAATCTATTCGCCAGGACAGCTAGCATCACCGTGGTCAGTATTAACTTCATGGGTCACTGCATCTGAAAGCCAGTCAAAATAAGTCAGCATCTGTTTGTTATTTTGTATATGTAGTAAAAATATTACCTTGGGTCAATTAAATTTTTCTTCAAAAAGTGAACATTGCCCCAGCATAATTTCCCCTTTTCTCCTTTAAAAAACATCACAAAACAACTTGCCATTTCATGTAAAATATTACATAGAACTAGTAGATGCCATACCTCATTGTCAAACAGGTCCATGATTTGTAATGAATATTGTGGTGAGGGCTGGAGACCCAGGCATAGCTTCTAATAATTCTCAGCCATTCGTACACGGGGTAGGGATGGGCTAAGACTGGTTTTAATTTTACTTCATATAAAGCAGAGAAGACTATTTACCAGATGTTGTCCTATTTCAAGTTACTCTAAAATCTTGGGGTAAATTACAGCTGAACTTCAAAGCAGTCTGTTGCAATTACCTCTCAGACGTTTTCAATGCATGATAATAATAATAAAGAGAAACGAGCATGTATTGGTCACTATCAACAGCAATCTCTGGAATGACGTGAAGTTAGGGATTTTGGAATATATTTCAAGCTGTGATTCGCTAGAGAAATTAGATCAGTTAGTTTACGGCACCTACCAAGTTTTACTGTTGTTACTTTCCACACTTTATTTCTTTTTTTTGTCTTAAGCCATTTAGGTAGATATCTACTTTCTTCAATGCAAGCTTCGAAAATATACCTTTGAGTAAAATAGGTGATTTATAAAAGTGCTAACCTTGAGCCTGATTTTGGAGCAAGTGTGAATTGCATAGAAAGGAGGGCAAGGAAGTAAAATACTTACTAAGAATCTACTGTGCACAAAACGTGGTGCTAGTATTTGGCATTGACTAGTTTCATGTCTAACAGTCCTTTTTTTCTCAAAAGATTCTCTTTCAAATAAGATTTACAATCAATTTCTGATGCACAACAAATGGTAATATCATAATAGCATTTGTAAACACCAAGATGAAAATCCATTTAGATAGGAGCTATGGGCTTAATTTTTACTTCTCTGCATGAGTGAAACCCTGGTGTCCTATGAATGCACTCAAAATTAATTAATGCACATCACTAACCACTTGTTTTCTCTCATCAGTAGGCAACTAGCAGCAGAAGTCCTGAGGGGTCATTATGTTTCATAACAGACAGAGGCAGACTGGCTGTTTCTGTTATTGCTCTACTCTGAGGCATAGCACTCCTGGGAGCTCAGCCTTATCTCACCTTTCAGACAGTTCAGGCCTCCATAGGGCCTGTGGCAGTCGCATTGGTAACTAAGCCACAAGTTGGTACAGCGTCCTCTATTTTGACAAGGCTGGCTTTCACACCAATCCTTTCTCATACAGCCTGGCTTGATGTTTAAGGATGAGCCAGATGAAATATTCTCTGGGGTAATATGATTCGAATCAATTTTAATGTCTTGGAGACAGCCTACAAAGGAAGGCGTGGATGGTCTATTATAGATGTTAAGCAGAGCAACACCATTGCTGTTCATTCCCATTGGTAAACCACCCAAAAAGGAGTTTGGAAAAGCACATATGGATCGATCCTTTCCAAATGGGGAAGGAGCTTTAGTGATGCATTTCTCCTTACAAGAGTCGTCCAGTAGAGTAAGGGTCACAGTGTCTGCAAACACCACCTCCACTGAATGCCATTCTCCATCGCTGGTGTTGTGGGAAATGTACAGAAGCACCTTTGACTGGTTATTGACTTGAACTGATAAGTGAATGTAGCCACTTAGCAACTCCAGCATTACAAACATGTCCCTGTCGCCTCGGAGAAGTAGAAGTGCCATTGGCTGAACAGTCTGAAACTTGAGGGCTATGCTACACACTGAGCCCTCGGCTGTAACTGAGCCACTTGTGACCCCCAGGAAGCCATTGCCCTCAAAAGAGAGGGTGGTGACAATTTCACACAGTGACCCAGTATAGCCAGATGGACACAGGCAGCTGAATCCATGCTGGCCATTTTGGAAGTGAGGGATGCATATTCCATTATTTAGACATTGGTGATGGGTACAGCCCAGGAGAATATCAGAACAGTCTCTTCCTTCATAAAATGTTCCAGAATGGTTATCAAATGGGCAATGGCAAGTGTAATTTCCAGGCAAGTTCTCACAAGTACCACCATTTTGGCAAGGATTTGAAGAGCATTCATCGATGTCTTCTTCACAGAAGATTCCTGTTAAATAATAAAGAATAGGTTGAAATGACATATATTCAGATCAGAAATAGAAGTTTCACATAATTGTTATGTGTAATCTTGTGGAAGTGAAGAACTAGCTCAGGCTTAGGAATGGAGTGAAATGTGAATAGTTATCGAGGGAAGCTAAAATCGATTTATCATTCTGCACATATTGTGCAGAAAAGTGCAGTCTTGGCAGACTTTGAATTCTTTCTCTAGAAATAGATTATTTACCAGATATGGTGGTTGACTCAAACTACCATTGTCAGAGACACATGTGGCACTGAATATCATAAAAATGAAAAGAGAGAAAAAGATTGCTCTTGACAGCGATGCTAGATACCTCTGATGCTAGATTTTTGCCTCTGCTTGTTTGTGCCTCCCCACAGTTCCTAAAACAACAGTTTGCCAGACATATAGATGGTCTAGAAAACTCTGCCAGTGGAGGACTTCTAATATGAATGGAGAGTCCCATTCACTCTAAGATACAATCTTAGTTAATCCAAAAATACTTCAAACTCTGTGAGACGAGTGGATGTATTATAATCTTAGCGTCTCCCATGGCACCTGTACAGTGCTGAGCATACATGTGTCATAAAAAGCTTGATGAGTAGAAAAAATAAAACTAAATTGAACTGATTTATTTGTTATATAACCATCCTTACAGGCACAGAGAACCGACACAGGAATTACAGGCTACATCTAAAGAAGCATTCTAATGCAAGTTTAATTTAACTAAATTTATGTAAACGTTCCTATTAGAAGATATTTTACTTTAATTTGGTTTTCACAGGATTTTGAAGACAAAAAACTTAATCAGCCATCATTTAATTAAGAGTAATATTGACCAACTCATGAGTTATAATGAAAGCAAAACACTGTTTTTTCCTCCCGCTCTGCCTTTAAACATGTTTAATGGCAGGAAGGTTTCCCTACCACTGGATAAAAATCCCCAGCACACCCCAAGACTATTTTGTTCACTCTCCAGTAATAGTCTCATGATCACTTTTAAAAAACCCTGCAGTAATTATAGAATGGCCAGTCTCATATAATGACCAAAAGTCTCAATGCAATTTAGAACTAAGTCTGCTTTCTTTGTTTGCTAGGTCAACTTCAGGCTGTCTTGAAGGAGGACTTGGAAATTTTCTTCCCTCTTTTTTTTCCCCTCTATTCTCCCAATCTCCAGATTTCTGAGTGTTAGAAGGGCTCAGAAAGTTTTCACCTGACTGGTACTGATGTAAGATGCTTCCATGTTCTCTGAGCCTGGCAGGTGTTTCGAGTTGACATTTGTTCTGGGGGCTATTTGTGAGCTCCTCGGAGCCTCCCCTGCTCTGTTCCTCCAGCTGAGGCTCCAGAGACCGGGAGACAGGCATTGCCTCTCCTTGGACCAGCTGCTCACATGCTGCCCCTCCCCCAACCCTTTCCTATTGGTTTACTGAGGTTTACTCCTTCATCATCTCTCTCTCTTGGGGTTCCTTCACCTTCTGACAGAGACCTATTGGGCAGGATTCCTTTGACCCTGACCACTGACTGTATTTCTACCATGAGTTCCTCATGTGGACCTCAGGATTCCTGTGCCTTTGACCTTTCGGAGAGGAGCATATTTGCTTTTCAGTACAGCACAGCGGCAATTCTCCTCCTCTCTCTTTCCTGCTGCCTCAGGTTAAGAGTCACACCTTTTCATCTTTAGATTCCCCAGGTGGGTAGAGAATCCAGTCTAAGTTGCCCATTTCTCCCTCCCCCCAAATTTAGGTGAGACTGGAGTTTTCCTTGAAGCAACTCACTCTGCTTGGGGTTAAAATGTAGCTTCTAACCCTAGATTTGTGGGGTGGAGTACAATTCACAGCATAGTGGGCAAGTCTTTCCAAAGAAATCTCTTTATAGACTCGCTCCTTCAAATTGCCTCTCAGGAATTTTCACATACGCCCAAAATGTGTAAACATTTCAAAAGCCTGAAGCATATTATCTGTATTTACTTTGACATTCCTCATTACAGTCTCTCGCATCATTCACTTTCGT
The DNA here is from genome assembly GCF_021613505.1 of Equus quagga. NCBI lineage: Eukaryota > Metazoa > Chordata > Mammalia > Perissodactyla > Equidae > Equus > Equus quagga. Next base: position 57,153,992 of record NC_060278.1, on the reverse strand, counting down.
ACTGACGGCAACCATATCTTGACCTCTCAGTTGAACCTTCAATTTACTGTATTCTCAAATTTACAAAATACCTACTCTGTGCCCTACCCTCACAGAGGAGTGTGAGAGGTGCAAAGTAGCAGAGACAGACCTGGCCTCAATATGCTCAAAATATAACGGAATAAAAAAATGCATATTTATGAAAATTCACTGTACATAGCAGGTTCCCAATGAACGTATGGATAACAATTGAGGATCAAACTCAGGGAACGTTAGAGAAGACTTAGCAAAATTTTAGGGAAAAGGTATTGAATGAGAGATAATCATAAATCGTTAGCTATGAAAAGTCAATATTACAAATTAAATGAATGCGTAAATATTGATGACATATCTACCATGTGTAAAATACTGTGGATGATAACATGGAGTAATAACTTGTCCCTGCCCTCAACGAGTTTAATGGAGAAGACAAATTTGTGAAAAATTAACTAATAGTGTAAGTCAAGACAACACTGGAGAGATAGCCCTAGATAGTATATCATGGATTCCAAGTGAATTGTATCAGCCATGGCTGCTGCAGAGTCTCTGCAAAGAGAAATCTCTTCAGGTTGGGCTGATATATAGAGATAGGATTTAAAATAGGTCTTCAAGTATAGATCGGATTGACAGAGAGGTATGTGAAAATAACTGAATAAAAAACTCATCAGTGGAAAAGCATTAAGACATTTAGAGGTGATGGGTGTATTTGGCAATCTAGTTGGCGTGGAGAATTTATGCAGGAAAATCAAGTCAGAAAGATTAAATATAACCAGATTGGAGAAGGTCTAGGAATTTACAGTTTTTATTGTTTTGTTTTATTTTTATTTATTTGTTTACTTATTTATTTTCTGAAGGCAGTGGAGATAAATGGGTAATTGTTGGATAGAAGACCAACATGGTTTCTCATAAAGTTCAATGCCAGAGGGATATTTAACAGAGTGAAGTGAAAAGAAATCGGAGATGGGAAGTCCAGCTAGACAGCTATTAAAATTGTCCACACCTACGATCTTTAGCGTCCGATACAGGACATTTATGTCCTTATAATTTACAGGACCCTTTCATTCGTCCTTGGTCAGCAAATAAGTGCAAATGGTAGTACTTTCTTGACTGTTGTTTACTGTATTTTTTCTCATAATTCCTAAAATGTACACATCTGATCTTTCACAAAATAACTACCAATAACTTGGTTATGTGTTTCCTTTAAATGTAAACAGAGAAGCTAGTTTTAAATTTTACCATCATGGAAAAAAACAGACAACAAAAGAGGAGACAAAACCCGTATTAAGGTCAAAGTCTGAAGAAAATAAGCAGAATGAGATATTAAAAGTAGAATGATAAACAGTAATTTATGCTTTTGCCTTGTTTAAAACCAGTTCTATTGACAACTGCAACGTAAAATAAGGTCAGACGTATCTATTTGATGAACGCAGAAAACTAAAAGTGGGAAGAAAGATTGAAACTTCTTTTATTGGCTATTTGACTGTCTCAGCCAAGAACAAGATCTGCTGTCAATCAAGATAAAAGGATTAGGTAAATTTATGGGATTACCTGTGTCATTCAGTCTTCTTAATTGGGTATTTTAGTTGATAATGAATTGGTTATTTATATCTAAGTATTTATGATATGAGGTGGATTACTTGAAGCTTCTGTTATTTTGTTTATGTGAAGTCAATTCATTTAACTAAAAACTGTCACTTCATTTTATTTTTCTAAAATTCCTTTAGTTTAGTGTCTGAATCTGTGATAAGATTGCATTTCAAAAATAATTATGATAGGGAAAATATTTACTATCTGGTATGTTCCATATTTTCATCAGAATAAATCATGTTAATAGATAAAAAGGACATAGACTTTACATTTTAGGTAAATATCATTGGCGATTAAAATGACACTATAATTCTCACTTTATTGAAAGCAATAGTTAATGAAATATCTAATAGAAATTTTTTTCTACAAAAACTTATATACAAAATAAGTTTCATCTTTGTCTATTTTGACTTTGATGTTTTCTTTATTTTAGTAAATAGAAACCCAAGAAAAAATTAAATATAAAGACCAAAGTCTCAATTCATAAGTATTTCTTTTCCTTATGACTTTGAGTAACTTTCTCTTACGCAAAAGATCTAATTTTCATTTGATAGTAATATCTACTATAGCATTCACATTAGTTGCTACATAAACATCTCAAAAACCTTAACAATGGTACCAATTAGCTTATACAAAAAGAAAGAAAAGAGTGAGTTACCTAGGAGCATTGCCATTAAAATGTGCAAACCATGTATCCTGGCTCCAAACATTTTTCTGTAAAAGAAAGAGGTATCCATCCAAAGACCTACTAGGCTGACAGAGTGAGTTCCTGATGACTTTGTACCATTTCCAAGTGTGGGCTTGTTTCCAATGTCACCTTCTTCCTCTCAGGCAGCAAATGGGAGGACTTAGTTTTGACTTAATTCTCCCCAAGCTGGATCAGTGGGTCTTAGCGTCAGACCCATGGTGCTGCTTACCAAGCAGACTTAATCTATTCTTAGATCCTCTCCCTACTTCCCATGGCACCTCCCTTTTTTAAGTCACAGTAGTGAATGTTAATACGATCTTACACTGAACATTGACACGATTATCATGGAAAAATGAGTTTTGGGGAATCTGGATGCAGATTGGTATTTTTGGTGACTTCTACCATGGAAAATTAGAGCTCAATTCTATTTTTCTTCACAACAATGAAAATGCTCTTTTTGGTTTTGGTTTTAATTTTTTTTCTGTTTTGCGTTTGAATAGTAGTTAAGAAATTCATGGCAACTTCAAATCTATTGAATGTCTATGCAGGGAATGGAAAAGAGAAATTAAGAAAACAGCAATGGCTTGCATTAGACTTCACTGAGATTGTGACAAGAGTTATTTGCATGGGACTCTCAGACTTAAATTCTACCTTTTATGAAAAAATAACTATGCTCTATTGGTCTTAAACATAATGGTACTTGATTTCATACCATAGGATAATTTGAATAGGTGAGGTCTTTGGCACATACTTAGAGTGATTTGTGCTTGGTATTCTTTTTACATTTTCTGAGAGGGGCACCTGAGGACCACTAGAGGTTTCTCCTAGGCAGTTACTAAGTCCCACAGAACTCCCACAGTTTGTGAAATTCTTGCCATTAGGGTAATTTCTTTAGTTAAGACCTTGTCTCTTGGAAGCCTCAGAAAAGATGAAAGTGCTACCTGAGGTGGGGTAACTGTATCCTGAGGCAGTCATTAGTGCCTTATCATGGACTACTATACAGGCTTAAAAATCTGTGCGGAACTGAGGTCAGATAAGTACTGATGGAAACCAGGTGATAAGGCAGGAAAGATTTGAAGCAGGAGACACTGCAATAGTATATTTCTTCATTCATTTATTGTTCATTCATTGTTTGGCTCTTATTTTGCGAGGGCCTACTTTGCCTGTTACTGTGTAGGTGCTGGAGGCATGATGTTGAGTAAAATCAGATACAGTTCTGCTTCATGGGGCATCTGATTCAGCCAAGCTTCTACTAGTAGGAAATGCTGGGCAGATGAGGTCTTGGGGACTGAAGGAAGAAGTTAATCCATGGCGCTAAATAGTGAAGGTGGGTGGGGAGGAGAGGCAACATATTCAGAGTTCTGATCAATGGATCAGCTTGGAGAGAAATTTCTAGTAGTCTTCAGGTAGTCAGAATAATAAAGGAGAATAAACATGGACTAGGTATCAGCCAACACTGATTTTCAAATCCCAGCTTTGATACTTACTAGGCTATGAGAACATGGGCAAATAGCTAATTTCTTTCAGCTGAAGTTTCTTTACCTGTAAAGTGGACATCATAAAGCCTATTAAACAATTAGTTTTGTGTGAACAAAACGAGATAACTATAAATGCTTGGAGCATAGTAGCCATTCACAATAACTTCAATAATTTCTTTGTGGAATGAATGAGTGAACTTGGATACAAATTACTAGGATAAGCATACAGAAGGCATGCTTTGCAGATTTGTAGGCAATATGAACTTGATAAAGATAATAACCCCTCCGAAGCAGAAATGATGGCCACTGACCCAGTGGTCATTCCCCATGTCCCACCCACCTTCGTTAAAGGATGCAAATGGCAAATATATTCTTTCACATCTTCCTTTACAGCAACTGAGTGACGGGCATGTGATCCAACCCTGGTCAATGGGACCTGAGGGCAGCTCTGCTGGGGGGCACTCTTGGAAAGGCTTTACTTCCTAATATAGAAAAGATATGCACCTTTAAGCCGATACTGTCTTGTTCAGATGCATTCCTGGAACCGCATTAGCTACATTACAGCCATAGGGAGAGAAGTCTAAGAAATATGCGAAGCTACTGAAGATGCTAGAACAGAAGAACGGGACCCTTGTCAGCGAGATAATAGATTTTCCTGAGTATTTAATCTGTTATCAGAGGTGTATTTTCTTTGTGACAGAAAGCATCCTAACTGACAATATTACAGTTATCAGGATCCAGAAAGATCTTTACAGGCATGAATAATGCACTTTCAAAGGAAATTTATCAGAGAAAAAAATGTAAATTTGTATATTTTGTCCTTAAATTTTGTTAAAATTTAAACAAACAAACCTGGGGACAGTGTATAAAACCTGGATGGGGTGTGAAGACATGGATTAAAAAAAAAATAATGGGATGTACATCCTGGAAATGTATATGCAGTTAGAAATAGCTGTATACCCAGCACCATGGATAGAGCTAAATAACATGGTGCCAAACAAAAAATGAAAGAAAATGACAACTTTAACACAATACATATGTATTTACAAAGCATTACTTTACATGCATACAGGCAAATTAAAGTCTAAATATCTAATATAGTACAGAGATTTCCAAAAGAAGGGGAGAAAAAATGAATGGAGGGTGGAGGGAATATAGAAGGATAGAATAGAATAGAAATAAACAGGAAAGCCAGGATTCTTGTGTCAGCTAAAGAAGACAGTTTTCCATGAGCTGAGAAAAGTTGACTAACTCTTTTCTCTCGAGATTAAGCAACCACAAACTTGGTGGAGGACACATAGTTTCTCAGTCTAAGACATATGTGTTTCAATTGAAAATAAACTTAATAACAAGCAATAATAATTATATTAACATTTATTGAATGCATTACAGTTTATGGTTTACTTTCATGTATATTATGCCAATTTATCTTTAAAATATGGATTCACGGTGATATAGATCCTAAAATTTTCTGTGGCTCTGAGATGTCGTGGTGGATGATAATATCTCTGGCAAAGAAATGATACTCTCTCTCTAACTCCATATTAGTAATAAGTTTTAAGTCCTTTAAGAATAAGAGTTACAAGATGCATATCCCAGTAAGGAAAGCTAATATAATAGTAAGTTTACTTGAAATCATGTCATTAGAGAAATTCTGGAAGAAAATGAGGATGTTTAACCTGGAGAAAAGCATATACAAGGACACGTAAGAAGGGTCTTCACAGGGTAGCTGAAGGTCCATCCCATGAAAGTTTTTGTTTTATTTGGTCCCACCAGGGAAAACTGGCACCAATGGCAAGATGCCATAGGATGTTATATTTATGCTCCCTGTGCAGAATCTTCTAGTAGTCGATGTTGAGCAAGCATAGAATCTAATGTCTTGGGAGACAGGAAGTTTCCTGACATTGAAGCTGTGCAAATTCAGACAGGATCATCATTCAGCATGGATGTTATAGAGAAAATTTAAGAAACGGTGGGTTATAGAGTTCAGTGGCCTCTAATGATTCTTGCAGTCCTGAGATTCTATCATAATTTCCAAGTAAAGAATATGCTGTACTCATCATTTCTAAGTAGATAATCTAAGTAGAGAATTTCTAAGTGGAGAATATGCTGAATATAATAGGATCCATCATCTTCATAACTTTGTCACAGTTTTTAAGATCCGTAAAAGGGGGAAAGCAATAAGTTCCTTAGAGGGTTTATCTAAGGATTAAATGAGACAATTGCTCAAAGCATGTAGTTCCAGGTCCTGGTAGGTGCTTATCGAACCCCACTTGTCTTGTCATAATTCACTACTTTCATTTTTATTTACTTAAGAAGATAGTTAGGTTTCACGGTATCCATAATTTTCTCTGAGTTGACTATGATTAAATTTCGCTTTTCTAGAGGTCACTGTAAGTCATCTCCACTATCCAAAATATAATCAAGAATAAAGATATATTTTAAAAGCTTCTGTGTTTAAAATTAGAGATTGCAAAGTTTATTAAGTATTTCCTCAGGCCCTGGTTCATCTTTTATTATTATTTTAGACACAATCAAAATAAGCTTGATTACCAAGTAGCACAGCTTGCAGTGGAACAGAATCAGCAGAGGAGGAGGATAAGGGGAAGCTCCCGTGTATATTTTCAGCAACAGGAAATGATAGTTGAGAGCTGGACAGTGAACTTGAGTGGCTGTAACTAACACTTACGGAGTCCCAAATCTGTGCTAGGCACTGTGTTAAGGGCTTCATGTACGTGACCATTTAATCATTTCAGTAAATGATGAAGAGCATGCTGCTACCTTCATATCACTGATGACGAAACTTAGCCAAGTTGTGTGGGGCGCCCCAGTCTGCTTAACTCCTGAGATGAGCCCTTTTCTTTTTTTCTACAACACATTGCCTCCAAGAAAACAATATAATGAGCTGGCATAAAATAATATAAAAAAGTATAGCAGTTTGGAGATATTGAAAATAGGAGCAATCAATATCTGTCAAACCCTTATTGCAAAACAGCATAGGATAATGACATAACATCAGTCAATAATATGTCATCGATGAAATACAAAATTACGTGCAACATTTTTTACCCAGAAATGCAGGAAAATGTGTAATATATTTCTAAAATATTTTAATGCAAAAGGATTAAAAGAAAACAAATCTTCCCAAAAGAATTATAAAAATGCATGTCAAAAGCTCTTTTAACTGGGCCACCCCCAAATTTAATGATACCAGAAAAAGGTGGTGTTAATAGCGGCGGTTATTTTCTTTACGGAGATTGTGTATGTGTGCAGCATAAAGCTTGGGACTGGTTCCTCAGCGTCCATTCTTTTGTTCCATCTTATTATTACCCTATTTTAAAGTTTTGATTCAAGAGACACATACACACACTCTCCAGACCTGACATTTGTTCGGAACCATGTGATAGCTAAGATAAAAAATACTAAGCCCAGAGGAAGACCTGATTCAGTCTATTGTGTGAAAGTATGCTGAGATCTTCAAACGAAAGACTAAATAGCTGGAAAAAAGCTTTGCATTTCAGTTCCGCGTTTCGCTTGATTTTGCACTTCAAAAGTCGCACTTTGAAGCTCAGTGGGTATAGGTAAGTGACTTTTAGTTATTTTACAGACTAACAAGTAGAAAATACAGCACGGCACATGCTCACTCTTGTTGTCTTTACTTTGAAAAGTAATTTCAGAGAAACTCAATCCAGTTCACCCAGAACTATCCTAATTGACTTTGATCAGTAAATCATCAGAAATGGCTCTGCTCTTGCTTAGTCCTTTTTTCCCTCTTCTTGTCAAAAGTGAATGATTAAGGACTCGGGTTATGGTGAATTGCAAAAAACCTGCTCTGTATTGGGTTGGATGTGTTGCTCTTACGAGTAACGTTTGCTTTCTCTCTGCCGTGCTGAGAAGTGGCTTTCCATTCTTTAGTGGCAATGATTGTTATTTCTCACAAATTTATTAACATTTTTGCTCGGCACAGCCACAAAAACAACGTCAAAGGTCGAGTAAATCACTGACCCAGTAAGGCCTGACACTCGAGGCCCTCTGCAATCTGGCTTTTATTTATCCCTCCAGCATGACCTTCCACTCCCCACTGCATAAATGGTCTGCATTAAAACGTTTTTAGGAGGATAAAAATTAAAACACATTCAAAGCTTTCCGTCTCTCTCCACGTACTCAAAATCCCAACTTTATTTTAGGGTTCAGCGTAGTTGGTACTTACCCCAAGGAACGCCTTCCCTGGAAACTCTCTCATGCTCTGCCCTCAGACATCTGAGTCTTGTCTATATGGAGCCCAGCATAGACTACATTGTATTGCTGTTTACGGTTTAATATTTGTGATTTGCTTTCCTCCAACTGTATTTAAGTACAGCTTGTAAGTGTGGATGTCTCTGTCTATCTTCACTTCCTAGTACACTGTATCATACAATACAATACTCTATACTGTAAACTGTACTGTACAATTGTACACTATGAGGTATATGTCTTGAAGAAGTGTGTGCAATACTGTCATAAGTTTCCAGAATTAAAACAAACATGCATTCAGTCTTTTCTCAGACATAAAAGAAGAGTCTAAGGCATTGAAAGACAACTCTAGTCTTTACGCAAGGACTCTGGACCTGGCATTCACAGACTTCTAAAGCATCCATGAATGGATGTTACGGGTCTATAAATCTTTGGAAAATATGTGAAATATTTTGTAATTTGTTACTATTGCATTTTTTCTGAGGAGAGAATTTACAGTAGTGACTCTTTAGAATTTAATACCATGAGAATAGTTTAGCGGGGGGTATGTGTCTGGAAATGCAGATTCCTAGGACACATCTCTAGAAATCCTGATTTCTTGTAAATTTGGATTAGGCCCAGATAGCTACATTTTTACAAGCATCCCGGGTAATTCTGATAATGATGCTCCTCAGACCTACTCTAAAATGTCAATAAGTTTTTAAAGGGATATTTTATTTGAAAAAGCCGAAGAAACTCTGATTGAAGGAAACAAAACTCTTTTATAGACATAAATTTTATCTCCCTATTCAAATCTATCAATTTGGGGAACTTGGCTTTGGGTTGACATTTTAAACCGTCCCTAACCAGTGACAGTGGTTTTCAGAACAAAAATAAGTTGACAAAGAGTTCTTAAAAGTCTAGAACTACTTTACCAAAATATTTCTTTGAAATTACTATTTGGCCCAAACTTGAAATCTCTACCATACCGTGAACCATATCATATGCTGCCTATTAACTGATTAAATTTCATTATGTTTTTCATAAAATAGAAAGAACACGTTAAATGTGTAATAAGGAACTTCCTTCCACATTTTGTCTCCACTCTAATCATTTTTCCATTTCATCCTTAGGACATTCTTAAGATTTTTAACAATTTTTGGCATATAGTAGCTGTTTGTACAAACTTAGACTGATTTAGCTTCCTAATTAATAGTTTTCCATATATTAAAGACTAGCCTATTTATAAATATGGAAAAGGGTGGAGGTGTGGAGGTTGACTGTTCCAGTAATGGCTCCAATTAAATGTGTGGTCCTGAGGAGGCATTTAGCTTCTCTGAGTTTTAGTTTTGTCAACAGCAAAATGGAAGTGAACATCTTTATACTGCCTACCTCTAGCTTGTTGTGAGAACTAAATAAGGCAATTCATATGCAAATATTTTGGAAAATATAAAGTACTATACAACCACAGGGTAATATGTTTTTCTAAAGTTTTGAATTTGACATTCGATTAAAAAAAGTAAAAATCCCAATATTTTAAAAATTAAGCTAAAAAAAGAACAATTTGAAATGTTAAATTTATGTTAGATATGTCTGTTTCATAAATATAAATTCTAAGATTTAATTAAAATATGCAGAATATTAAACACATAATTAGCAATAGCTACTGCTATTAAGTAGGTACTCTATGCAGATTATTTAAAAAATTTAAACATTATTTATTTATAAGAAATAAACATTATTTCTCACAACCTCACAATGAGGTAAGTATTATTAAACTGAATAAATTAAAATTGAAACATGGCTTATAAAACTTGCCAAAGACGACAGAACTAGAAAGTGGCAGAGCCAGAATTTAAATTCGGATCTGGTAGTGTCCAAAGACCATTTAATTAACCATTATGTTATTTTTGCCTCTCAAAACGTGCTTTACACTTACCACATATCTATCATACATTTAGCTATCATACATTTTGATCATGAGAAACCAGTTAGAAAAGTGTAAACAACAATAATAACAATCAACAACTGTGGCTTTTTAGAAGGGGCACAACTGTAGTTTATATCATCTATTTAGTAGCTATTGTCTACATCCTGTTAAAATATATATGAAGACACGAAAAAGATGAGCACTAGCAAAATGCTAAAAAAATAAAATTAAAAGATAACTTACTGTCTGAATTGGGAAAAATCAATAACTATAAAACCAAAGGAGCTGAATGAAACAGAACCAATATAAAGCAACAAAAAGTATCAACAGAAATGGTGACTGACCTCATCTCATAACCCCATCACCCTGAGGGAAAGTATGAAGACATGGTGCTCCTATTAGATCTGTAATAAGGAGAAAAATAGGCAGATGCCACTCAGATGCTTTTTAGAGGTAGCCAGAGTGCTATTTTCCTCTTTCATTGTTATACTTCATCTTTCTATATGTCTTCAGAAATTGCAACTTGCAGAAAGTAATAAGGCAAAGGTAAAGACAGATGAATATACTTTATGTAATGCATCCCACAAGTGCCATTGAAGATGCCCACTGGAGAGAGAAAAATTCTGGCTGGAATTGAAGTTTTGCCTGTATTTCATTGTTTTGAAGCATCTATGAGGTAGGTAAGACCCCACTTCAGTTTAGCAGTATTACAAGAAATGACACCCAGCTACCTGAAATTGAGCAGGACTGTCTTCCTGCTGTAGATCTGAGGTGGGGCTTAGACCATTACCACGGTAGTCAGTGAGCATGTGCAATGATAGCTCACAAATTTATTCTGTTGGCAAACACAGGGTCTAGCTGCATCCTTGCTAAGGAGACAGAAAAGAGAGAGAGAGAGGAAAGTACTCACTACTACCAACATCCGATTGTAGTCATGCCTAAGTTAGGAAGATCTGGCATTGAGGAGTATAAAACCTAAATGAAACTAAATAAATAATAACATCTATTGGCCCATATAAAGAGGAAGTCCAAGGAAAGACATTGTCAGGGTTGTTTGACCTCAAGACTCAACAAGCTCAAGAACTTAGGTGTCTATCACCTCTCCACTCTGGGGGATGAAGGTTAAGCTCATCCTAAAGCTATTCTCCCAGCTGTAGGATGGCTGCCAGTGGCACTCCATCTGTATGCTTCCTCAGTCACATCCTTCCCACAGGTCTTCCGTAAGCACAAACGAGAACTTTCCTAGAAATCATCAGCGAATCTTTACTCATCACCATTCCCAAACGAATCAATGGCAGGCAGGGAGAGGACTAGGATTGCCTTTTGGAACTGAGAGTGGAGTTAGCTTTCCTAAGACAACTGGCTGCTAGGAAGAGGGATTTGTTAAACAAATTAAAACTCTTTTAGGAAGGAGTAAAGAAAGAAGGAATCCATGGTGGTTGGGAAAAATACAGATATATATGTATATCCATTACACATCCCTGGTGCTCCACCAAAAAGGGAACATCACTCTAAAAAATCAAAGAATTTATTTTTAAGAGTTTTGATTTATAAAGGAACATGCAGAAAATTTTAGAAGATTGCACTATGTTTGTGACAATATGCATGAAAACATGGTTTCTATTACTATGTGTGACATAATAAGAAATACATATTTAGCCCCCATCCCAGTTCCTGCACAGAGCTCATAAAACTCTTGTGATTTCCTAAGTGATGGATGGGGGGAGTGATAGGAGCATCTTACACCGAGCTCCTTAAATCCGTTGGAATTTCCTGGGTGATAAGCGCATCTTTTGTTCTAATGAGGCAATTTGGTGGGCTCCTGGATAGCTTCGGGATGGGGGCTGGTCACCAGAAAGTTCAAGGTAAGATCAGAAGCCTGGAACTTTCAGTCCCGCCCCATATCTTCCAGGAAGGAGAGAGGGGCTGGAGCTTGAGTTAATAATTAATCATATCTATGTCATAAAGCCTCCATAAAAATTGCTAAATTCTGGGGTTCAGAGAACTTCCAGGTTGGTGAACACATCAAGGTATGGGGAGGGTGGCATGTTCAGAGAGGGGATAGAAACTCCATGCACCAACATTACCCCTTGCCCTATGCTTCTCTTCCATTTTGCTATTTCTGAGTTGCATCATTTGTAATAAACAAAAACCGAAACATGACGTACAAAATTTGTGAGATCTGCAAAAATAGTATTCAGAGGGTAGCTTATAGTAATGAATGCCTATGTTAAAAAAGAAGAAAGGTCTCAAATAAATCATCTAAATTCATACTTCCAGGAACTAGAAAAATAAGAACAAACTGAGCCAAAAATTAGCAGAAGGAAGGAAATAGTAAACATTAGAGCAGAAATAAATGAAATAGAGAAAAAGAACAATAGAAAAAATTCATGAAACTAATAGTTGGTTTTTTGAAAAGATAACCCAAATCGACAAACTCTTAGCTAGATTTGCCAAGGAAAAAAGAGAGAAGACTCAAATAAATAAAATCAGAAATGAGACAGAAGTCATTACAACTGATACCACAGCCTTAAAAAAGAAGGAAATCCTGCCATGTGTGACTACATGGATGAAACTGGAGGACGTTACACTAAGTGAAATAAGCCAGAAGCAGAAAGACAAATACTGCATGCTCACTTATACATGAAATCTAAAATAGTCAGAGTCATAGAGGCAGAGAGTAGAATAGTGGTTGTCAGGGGCGGGGGTCCGGGGGAAATGGGGTTATTAGATGGGGAGTCAAAGTTTCAGTTATGCAAAATGAGTAAGGCCTAGAGATCCACTGTACAGCATAATGCCTAGAGTTAATAATACTGTATTTTATACTTAAAATTTGCTAACGGGGTTGATCTTATGTTAAGTGTTGTAGCAAAATAAAAAAGATTGTTAAGAGGTTAGAGCTCATGTTAAACGTTCTTACCACCATAAAAAACGTAAATAGTACATATGTAAAAACATTTAAAATGGCTAAAGCCATTTTCAAAAGCCTCATAAAAATATAATAAATATAAAGACTGTTTAAATTTTAAATTTTGAATGTAAAAATTAATAAAAAGATCAGCAGGAGTGGTAAATAATATAGATAAAGGCAGAGATTAATGAAGGAAAAGCATAATATGCAGTAGATTTGAAAGATTCGAGAGCTTCAGGTTTTTATTTCCATGGAGAGAAAAAGACACATAAATGACAGATGATAAATTTACTCAAGAAAAAAGTTTAAATTAAGGACAAATGAAAATTTATTGTAAAAACAGATACGAAGGACATTGAAATATATAAAAGAATTATATTTTAATAATTTATAATTTATAGTAATACATTTATAATTTATAGTAATACATTTGAAAATATGAAAACAATGTATAATTTTCTGGGAAATAAATATGATCAAGATTGGCTAAATAAGAAATAGAGCATATGAATGAGATAATAGTTAGGAAAAATACTGCAAAAGATTTCTACCAACAAAAGGTTCAGGCAGTGGCTGGCCCCCTGGCTCAGTGGTTAAGTTCCCACGCTCTGCTTTGGTGGCCCAGGGTTTCACCACTTTGGATCCTGGGCACAGACCTAGCACCACTCATCAGGCCATGCTGAGGTGGCGTCCCATGTAGCAGAGCCAGAAGGACCTACAACTAGAATATACAACTATGTACTGGAGGGTTTGGGGAGAAGAAGAGAAAAAACAACAACAATTGGCAACAGATGTTAGCTCAGGTGCCAATCTTAAAAAAAGAAAAGGTTCAGGCACTAAAGAGTTCTTACAAAACTCATAACAATTCCTATGTCAGATAGTATATTATAGAAAAAGAAGGAAAAGTATTCAATGCACTATGTTAACCTAGCATATAATCAGCGTCTAAACTAAGATCATCCAAAAAAGATTATAAACCGAACTTATTTATGTATGTTGATGCAATAGTACTAAATAAGATACTAGTAAACTAAATTAGAAATGCATTAAAAAAAATCCTGGCAAACAGTACCTTTAAGACATGTGATCAAGGTTAACATCAACACAGTAGGTCATATTGAGAGTATGGACCCTGGAGACGATGTGATGAGAATGGCACTTTTCCTCTGTGGTTTTCCTTCCAAAAGCACTTTATCCCAGATTAATCACGAGAAAAACATCAGACAATTGTCAAATGAGGGACATTCTACAAAATACCTGACCGGTAATCCATAAAACTATCAAGCTCATCAAAAATAAGGCAAGTTTGAGAAACTATCACAGCCAAGAAGAGCCTAAGGAGACATGACAATTAAATGTAAGGTAGTGTCTTGGATGAGATCCTGGACCAGAAAAAAGACATTAGGGGAAAACTAAGGAAATCTGAACAAAGTAAGGACTTTAGTTAATAACAATGTACCAATATTTGTTCAAGTGTGACAAATGTACTGTATTAATGTAAGATGTGAGTAATAGGATTAAGTGAGCGTGGAGTAATGGAGCTCTGTATTATCTTTTAAATAATTCTATAAATGTAACATTGTTCTAAAATGAAAAGTATATTGATAATTCATTAAAGGAAATGCAAATCAAAGCCTCAGTGAGGTACCACCTCACACCCATTACTACTACCAAAAAACTGCAAGTAGCAAGTGTTGGCGAGGGTGTGGAGAAATTGGAAGCCTTTTGTGCTATTGATGGGAATGTAAAATGGTGCAGCCACTACAGAAAAAGCCCGATGGTTCCTCAAAAAATTAAAAATAGAATTACCATATGATCCAGCAATCCCACTTTGGGTAAATACCCAACAGAATTGTCAGCAGAGTCTCAAAGAGATATCTGTACATCTATATTCATAGGAGCATTATTTATAATAGCCAAAATGTGCAAGCAACCCCAGTGTATGTTGATAGGTGACTAGATAAACAAAATGTAATATATGCACACAAAGGAATATTATTTAGCCTTTAAGTGGAGAGAAATTCTGACACATGCTACAACATGGCTGAAAATTGATGGCATTATGCTAAGTGAAATAAGCCAGTCACAAGACAAATATTGAATGATTCCAATTACATGAGTTACTAGAATAGTCAAATTCATAGAGACAGAAAGTAGAATGCTGATTGCCCAGGTCTGAGGAGACAGATGACTAGGGAGTTTTTCCTTTTTTTTGAGGAAGATTAGCCCTGAGCTAACATCTGCTGCCAATCCTCCTCTTTTTGCTCAGGAAGACTGGCCCTGAGCTAACATCTGTGCCCATCTTCCTCCACTTTCTATGTGGGAGGGGAGTTCTTTGACAGTATAGTGTTTCAGATTTGCAAGATGAAAAGAATTCTGGAGATTGGCTACACAATAAGGTGAATGTACTTAATAATAGTGAACGGTAAACCATTAAAAATGGTTAAGAAGGTAAAATTTTTATGTATATTTTATCTCAATTAAAAATAAAAATAATAAAAAACAAGAAAGAGAAAATCTTTTTAAAAAGCTCATTAAAGAAAGCAACTCAAAATTATGATCATTCCAGAAAGGCAGTTGTGATTTAATACTAGAAAATTTGTCAATGGTATAAATCAATATGTATAATAACAAAAACATGATTCTTTCAATAGGTGCTAAAAATCAGTTCAAAAAGATTCTACCCAATTTCTAGAAAATAACATTCTGTTAGAATAGTGAGATAGAAGCATGTAAGGTCAACATGACAAAGTTCAGCTATCTTTTACCAAATACTCATATAATGATAATAGATTAAAGTAAAATCAGGAACCTAACAGGAGTTAACACTTAATTATACTTAATTGTAATTAATTACACACTGATTAATCTTAACACGTAATTACATTTAAATGCACCTTTTGAGATTTGTCAACAGATTTGGTCATTTTAATAAGAGGAAACAAAAATTATAGCTATTGGAAAGGAGGTTATTTGCAAACAAAATGTAATACTTTCTATGCAATATTTAAAATTGACTCCCTGTGTTAGGCCCTGAACACTAGCTCATTTTATCCTTTTAATAACTCTGAAAAATAGACATATTTACATATTAGGAAACTGAGTCTCAGAAACGTTAGCTTCACACAGCTGGTAAGGGGCCGGGTTCTCACTTGCACCTCTGTGCATCGAATCCTAAAGGTCACTTTCTTTTCATTCATCATGCTGTTTCATTTAAAGCTCATCTCTCATTGACAAATCCAGGATTTATCTGCAGAGCTACAGTGTCCATCTAAATTATGTTTTTAGAAAATATTTTAGAGGGGAGAGAGAGAGACAGAGAGAGAAAGGGAGAGAGAGAGAGAGAAAGAGAGAGAGGCAGAAGAAATACAGCAAAATATTCCTGGGTATAGGATTAGGATTGTTTTTAATTTTCTTTATTTTCTGTATTTTCCACATTTTCTATAATGAGCATGTTTTACTTTACCTTGATTTAGAAAATATAATAGACATTATATTTCAAAACACAAATACAAAAGCTTCCATGTCTCTAGGAGCCAAAGTGGAAAAAAAAAGGAAAGTTAAATCAGGGCTGGATGCATACGTGAGCCAGGAACCTTGTACAAAACTGTTCATCTTATTGCATATTTTATGGTTTGCTCTGGAAGGAAAAAAGTAGGGTAGGTTTTGTAAGAGTGCTAGAGATTCAAGAGTTTTTGTTAGGTATTTTGTGTCTGTTTTTAAATGTGTCTTTGTTTATTTCATCATTTTTAAACGTTCTTTTACTTCTGGTTCTGTTGATGGCTCCTGTATTCAAAATCTCTGACTCCACCTTAATGACAGAATGCTATGAAGGGTGCACCACCACCTAGTGGTAACTCCAGCTAAGTGCAGGACCACTGATCCATTAGTTCATCTACCCATGGGATAAAACCAGTTTTGAGTACTTGCTATGTATTAGACATGTGTCAAGCCTCTTGGTTTTATTGATTTAACCCTCACACGTGGTAGGCAGACTTATAATATGGTCCCTAATGATCCCTATCTCCTGGGATCCACACTCTTGTGTAATCCCATCCCCTTGAGTCTGGGCTGGAACGAGTAACTTGCTTCTAACCAATGGAATATGGCAAAGGTGATGGGATGGCACTTCTGTGATTACGTTTAAAGATTGTGACTTCCATCTTGCCAGAAGTCTCTCTCTTTTGATGACTTTGATCAAATTGGCATTGTTAGAGTTCCCACCACCATTGAGGAACTGAGGTTTTCAGTCCAACCACCCAGGAGCAATTGAATCCTGCCAACAACCACGTGAGTCAGTTTGGAAGTGGATTACTTCCCAATCAAGCCTTCAGATGAGACCCCAGCCCTGGCTGACATCTTGGCTGCAGCCACGCAACCAGGACTGTGAAGCAGAGAGCCCAGCTAAGCCATGTCCCACACAAAATGTGAGATAATAAATGAGTGTTATTTTAAGGTGCAGATTTTGGGGATAACTTATTAAGCAGCAATAGATAACTAATACATCACAATAACTCTCTGAGGAAAGTTGCACTACAATCCCCATTTTATAGAAACCTAAACTCAAAAAGGTTAAATAATTTAACCACACACAGAGACTAGTAGATAGGAGAGGTAGAATTCAAAATCAGATCTGTTTGATTTCCTAAGCCCTGTTCTTACCAGCTCTGTAATGCTGCCATCCTCTTTATTTCCCGTGAGCCAGGCGAGGTACAAAGAACTGGGGATGCAAAGATGAAAGGCATCAAGAAGCTCACAATCTTTTGTGGGAAAATGGCAACTAAAGTAATCAACAGTTGCATTAGAGTACCCTAAATATTACATCTCTTAGAGTGTTATAAAGGTGACATTATAATGAACAAAAGGTATGCATCTGTCAGCACAGGTGTAGGGGAGAAAGTACACATGAAGACATTAGGTAAATCAGGGGAGGTTTCTTCTAGAGATGCCTGAACTGAGAGTCTTGGAGGATGAATTAGAAATTACAGATGAAGAAGGAGAACATTGCAAATGAAGAAACCAGCATGTGGAAATACACAGAGACTAGAATACTCTCTGAATCCTGAACAAAAAGAGACATTTTTATTATATATTATAAACATTGCGTATATAATATACATGAGATATATCTATATTTTATAGGCATATATGTGCATATATAATATATACAATGTATTATGTATCACATTATATATTTATACACACACATATATATCATGCCTTGACTCCTTCTGTGAACTATAGAACCATAGCTATTTCTTGATAGGCCTATTAAACTCAATATTTTCCAAGTTGAAATCATCACTTTATCCACAAAACTTGTTCCTTTTCCTATGTTCACTGACTTGCTGAAAGATTTCACCATTATTCAGATTGTCCAGACGATGAGCTTGGTCATTCATCCAAGAATTCTGTTTCCCTTTTCCTTCCCTCTTATGGGTGTGTTCAATGTATCACCAAGCCTTGTTGACTCATCTCCTAATTATCTCTTTAATCCGTCCCCATCTTCCAAGCCTCACTATTGCTGCCTGGTTTGGATCCCCACCTCTTCTCCATATAATCTCCCAACCTACCTGCCTTCCTTCAGTTTTGTCTTTTTTCAAATCTCTCCTCCAATTGATACCCTACAATGCAAAATTAATCCCCTTGTTTAAAATTCTCAACTTTACCTTTAGAATAAATGACTCAGAGGTGAATAGAGAGTAAGAAAAGAAGACTAAATGTGGAAGCTTAGAAAGCACAATATTTAAGGCTTCAAGCTAAGAAAACATGGCTGGGAGAAAGCAGTATTGTGGAGGACAATGGGAAAAGTATTTCAAAGAGGAAGTTATTGACGCTGATAAATGCTGTGAAAAGCCAATAAGAACTGAAAACAAGTTTTGCAATCAATGAGAATGTCCTTGCTGACCTTGGCAAAATCTGTTTTAGTGACATGGTGGAGACAGAAACTGGACTTCAGCAGAGTAAACAGGGAGAAAGTGGAATTTGGATGGGCATCTCAGGCGCAGCAGGGGCTCAAGTCATTTCTATTTCTTTAAAGTCAAGTTTACTGAGGTATAATTCACATAGAATATCATCTGTGTTAGGTGTACAAAGGCATACAGTCATGACATTACTACCACCACCATCAACATACAGAGCATTTCCTTCAAAATGTTCTCTTGCTCTTTTGTCAATACCATTCCCTGACCCCAGCTCTGGGCAATCATTGATCTCTTTACTGTCCCTAGAATTTTATTTTTCCCAGAATGTCATACAAATAGAATCATAGAGTATGGAGCCTTTTGAGTTTGGCTTCTTCTACTTAAAAAAATGATTTGAGATTTGTTTGTGTTATTGCATGTGCCAATAGATCAGATCTTCATCTTGTGGAGTAGCATTCTATTGTAGGAATTGCAACAGTTTCTCCGTTCAATGACTGATGGATATTTGAGTTGTTTCTAGGTTTTTGAAATAATGAATAAAGCAGCTATAATCATTTTCATACAGACTTTTGGGTGGAAGTATGTTTTCATTCGCTCGGGGTAAATACCCAGGAATGGGATGTCTGGGTTTTATAGGAAGCATATATTTAGTTTTGTAAGAAACTGCCAAATTGCTTTCCCAAGTGGCTGTACCACTTTACACCCTTATCACCAAAGCATGAGAGTGGCTCCACAACCCCGTCAGCATTTGGTATTGTCAGTTATTACATATATTTATTTTAGCCATTTTATTAGTTGTGTAGTAGTATCTCATTGTGGTTTAAATCTGCATTTTCTTAATGACTAATAGTGATGAGCATCTTTTCTTGTGCTTATTTACCATCTTCTCTGAAGTGTCTATTCAAAGCTTTTGTATATTTTTTAACTGATTTGTTTACATAATTGAGTTGTGCGAGTTCTTTAAATATGCTGGATACCAGTCTTTAAGCAAATACGTGTTTTGCAATATTTTTAGTCTGTAGTTTGTCTTCTTATTTTCTTAACAGCATGTTTCAAGGAGCAGAAATTTAAAATTTCAGTGGAGTGCAATTTATCAAATTTTCTTTTACAGTTTGTGATTTTTTGGTCCAATTTAAGAAATCTTTGCCAAGCTGTAGGTCACTGAGATTTTCTGTTTTCTCTTAGAAGTTTTATAGTTTTAGGTTTTATATGAAATCTAAGTTCTAATAGAGTTAGTTTTTGTATATGAGTTGAAGTTAATTTTCTTCATATAGCTGTATGCAATTTCTAGAACCGTTTGTTGAAAAGAGTACCCTATCTCCACTGATTTTCTTTTATACCTTTGTCTAAAATGAATTAATCATATATGTGTGGTCTATTTATAGACTCCATTGTGTTACATTTATCTATGTCTCGCCTTTGTGAATATTACAATGTCTGGATTACTGTACCTCTATAGTGGATCTTAAAGTCAGGTAGTGGGCGTCCTTCAATGTTGTTCATTTCCAAATTGGTTTTGGCTATTCTATTTCCTTTGCTTTTCATATAAATTTTAGAATCAGCTTACCAATTTCTAAAAAATAATTTCTTGATATTTTGATTTAGATTACATTTAACATGTAGATTAAATTTGAGAGAATTAGATTTGAGAAAATATATTTTGTATATTACAGAATACTTTGTATCCTGCCACCATGTTATACTCACTAATTCTTGTCTCTTTTTGGCAAGTTCTTTGAGATTTTCTATTTAAACAATCATGTCATCTGTTAATAGAGAGGATTTTAATAATTCTTTCCAATCTGTATAACACTTTTTTTGTTTTTGTTTTTTATCATATTGCACTGGCCAGGACCACAAATACAATGTAGAATAGAAACGGTGAGAGTGGACACCTTCGTGTTATTCTTGATCTTAAGGAGAAGATATTCAGTCTTTCACCATTGCTATAGTCTTAGCTCTAGGTGTTTCATAGATGGTCATTATCAGGTTGAGGAAATTTCCTTTAATTCCTGGTTTGCTGAGGGTTTTTTTTTTAATCATGAGTGAGTGTTGCTAAATATGTTTTTCTGTATCTGTTGAGGTGATCACACAGATTTTCATCTTCATTCTGTTATGGTGAATCACATTAGTTGAATTTTGAATGTTGAATGAACCTTGCATTCCCAGATTAATCTCCTTTGGTCTTAATGTATTATCCTTTGTAAACGTTGCTGGATTGGGATCATTCCTATTTTGTGTGGGATTTTTGTGTCTATTTTCATGAGGGATATTGGTTTCTAGTTTTCCTGTACTGTCTTTACCTGATTTTGGTATTAGGGTAATGTTGGCCTTATAAAATTAGTTAAAAAATATCTCCTCCTCTTCTAGTTTCAAGAAGAGTTTGTGTACAATTGGTATTAATTCTTCCTTAAATAATTTGTAGAAATCACCTGTGATGCAATTCCAGGCTGGGATTTCTCTGTTGACAGGTTTTAACAATAAATCTGATTACTTTAATGAATATTCACGTTATCCATTTGTTCTGGAGGAATTTTTGTCATTTTTACTTTTTAAGGAATTTGTCCATTTCAGTCAAGTTGCTCTTAACATACTTTCATTACACTTTTAATGTCTGTAGAACCTCTAGTGATTTCTCCTCTTTCATTCTGGATATTGGTAATTTGTGTCTTCTCTCTTTTTTTTTTTTTTATTAATCTGGTGTGATATTTATTAATTTAATCTTTCTTTTCAAAAACCGTCTTTTGGTTTCCTTGTGGCTTTTTTCCTGTTGATTTTCTGGTTTCAAGTTCACTGATTTGTGTTTTATGATACATTATTAGGTCCTTCTTTCTGCTTGCTTTGGATTTAATTTGCCTTTCTTTTCTGGCATCTTATAACAGAAGCTTAGATTATTGATTCGAAATCTTCTTACTTTTCTAACATAAGCATTTAATGGTATAAATTAGAGATTGGTAAACTTTCTGTAAGGGCCTGATAGTAAATACTTTAGGCTTTGTGATCCATACAGTCTCTGTTACAACTACTTGACCACTCATTGTGGTGTGACAGCAGCCATAGACAATAAACAAATGAATGGATGTGTTCCAAGGAAATTTTATTTACAAAAACAGGCAGTGGTATGAATTTGGCCAGTGGACTATAGTTTGCCAACCTCTGCCATACATTTCTGATATTAGGTTATAAAAAGGCTGTGCCTTCCATCTTGGGTACACTCTCTTGCTCTCTCTTGGGTTGCTTGCTGTGGGGACAGCCAGCTGCCACATCACGAGGCAGCCCTGTGGAAAGGCTCACATGAGTGAGAGTGGAGCCAGATCACCTAAGGCCTGCCAAAAGCTACGTGAGTGAGTCTGGAAGAGGATCCTCACCCAGTTGAGCCTTGAGACAACTGCAGCTCCAGCCAGTATCTCCAGCCTAATGAGAGACTCTAAGCCAAAAACACCCATTACTTGGGATCAGAAGAAACCCTTCCAGAAAGTTGTTTCATTCAACTATCACTTCGAACAATGTAGGAATATATAAAGTTTATTAGATAATTTTCCTTGATGGAGTTGGAATAGTAATTTCTTTCAAATAGTTTTCTGCTGCATGTGCTCTGGAGACATCCATTAGCAATTCTGTTTAAATTCTAGCTTTGTGTGGAAACTGTCACCTCAGGCAAGTTACTTAACCTCTGAGGCCCAGCCTTCCTTCTGTCTACAAGGCTGATAATAATAACTACACCCCAGGGTGGATATGAAACTAAATGGTATAAACAGTGCTTCTTGATTCCCAAGAAAGTCAGTTATTTCTCTAGTTGCCTTAGGAACTAACCAAGGCATAAAACACAGACATACAACTTGGAGATGCCCCATCTCATTTGAGTACAACCTAATATTTGTGCTCTGCTTGTATAAAATGAGATTCTGTGAATAGTGTAGACTCCCGCCTGAATAAAAATGTTATCACCTCGTCTGGAGAAATAGAGACTGACAGCTAATCCTGTCATTGACCAGAAATAGTCTTCCTGCCTTGAAAGTGACTGTAATGAAACTGAAATCAACAAAGATTTCTTGAAAAGGAATAACAAAAAGCAAATTAAAGATTAAGCTTATTAGGATTTTTTAATTAAAAATTATCATTATATAAATTAATATAATTATAATTATTTTATTAATTGGTAAACTAAGTACTTTAATAATATGTACTATATATTACATATATATATATATATATATATCCCCCAAAACTTCACAAATTTTATGGGAATTTTTAAACGGGATGCCTAAACACTATTTATGTATAGTGAGATTTAAAAATTGGTCTTCAGGTCATTATTGTAGTTTTGAAAGAAAAAATATTTTAACAGAAGCATCTTTTATTACTATACATTCACCTATCTTTATTCTGTTTTTCCAGTGCTTTTAAATGCATTTTGTAGAGTTAAGCAGTTTGGAAAAAAATTAAGTAAAAGAACAGACCAATGTGACTTAATCTTCATAAAAATTCCATTCTTGCTAATGGAAGTAGAGTTTGCAAAGGGCTATGATTGGAATGATATGTCATAACCCAAATATTTTAAATGACATTGGATGAAACATGATCTGTAGTATTAGTTTGAACTATCTGGGCAATACTTTCTTGTAAGAGTTTGATTACTTAAATCCTTTAAATCCTTAGACCTTTTTAAATAAAATAATAGTGAGTATTTTTTTCCCATTTGTTTCAACTCTTAAATAATGAATTTTATCCTTTGAAAGAAATGACCACTTTTTAAGCAATTAGTGGTGTTGAGGGTGCCTGGTGCATTCATCTAGATTTGCAAAGGAAAATTGAAAACAGCCCAGATGTTTCACTGCAAATATTAGCTACCAAGCAAGTATAGCACCCCTCCTCTTACAAGGCTTTTGCTGGCTCCTCTGCTCCTTACTCCTGGGTTTTCCACCCAGCACATCACAAAGGTTGGGATCCTGAAGCCATTCATTTAGCAGCAGCAAACCTAGCTTTAAGAAACAATAGTTTATATTGGTTCCCATGACTAACTCTAGAAAGGAAGATAAAACACTGAGCAAGAAATCCTATTTTTTCTTTTGTGTACATTCCTGTACCTCTTTTTCATGTGTTTATTCATTTTAGTCTATTTTTTAGTCTGTATTTTCAACTCTATGAAAAAGATATATTTGATTTACAGCTCTAACTATATTTATGTTGTAATAGAGATGCTCAATCTAATTATCTAGTATAGTTTGTACACTACCACATAGTCTATGCATTTATACATACAGCTATCCCCCGGGACATGGTCAGTGCCTTCTTCCTGAGTATTATCTCATCAGATGCCAAGTTTAGAGGCTACCTGCATTTGTAACCTGATTCCCTACTTGGCCACTGTGGTGGCAGCTCCAGAAAATGAAATTCCCCCATCCCCAGTTGCACGTTCTCATTTCCAATAGAACTTAATTTCCTTGCGACAGCAACTTCCCTGGTTCACTGAAGATCTGTCGAATTTCTATCCAGTTGCACATCTTGTATTTGATCCACAGTATTTTTAAAGTGATATTTTATTGCAAGCTCTCTGTGGTCATACTGATTCCCTTAACTGAGGAGTAGAGCTCCGCTGTTTTGTGTTCCACGTTTTAGGAAACAGTAGTTTCATGAAAACAATTCATCCTTTTTCCCTTTCCTTTTTTAGCTCTTTGGATCCTTTCTTGGCATTCAACAATATTACTAGCAGAGTTTGGAAAATGAATATCCAGTAACAGTACCAGGAGAAATAATTACTATACCTAAGAGAAGCTAACATTCCAAATATCAGTGTGAAATGTATTTGTTTCCATTTGGAACTATTTCTCCAAAATTTAAATATACACTTTCCAATCTGGCCAACTCCCAAGTTGGTATTATTTTTACATTGTGCTTAGGCACATAATTCTGTATATTTTCTGTGTAGCCCATTTCTCTACTGCTCAGAGCATATTCAAGTAGAAAGGGTTGAAATATGAAAATTATGGAAGCAAATTACTTGAGTTATTTCATAGCATCAGTCCTATCCAGCCTAAGCTTTCTTCCAGCTGTATATAATTATCCTGTTAACCTGCAGGTTTTCTCATCCAGCTATGAAATCTCTGAGGTCTTAGCTAGAGCAAGATATTAGGAGCTATTTTCCTCACTTGCAAGTGGGAAAATTATATGCATATAATATATATTAAAATATAAAAGCAAAAAATATTTTATATTAAATTTTATATTAAAATTTATATATATATAGTATGCAGGTATTTTGGTTTTTTGCCTTGTCATCAGAGAGAAAAACTAGAGCCGCAGAAGTAGAGTAAAACCAGAGGAGGGACCTCAGGTGTTAGTCACACCATCCTGGTACCTCTAATTGCATGCTATGAGAAGCTAGCAGAATCCTTGAGTTCCTTTGTCCCTGGAATTTGGGCACCCCAGCATGCTGTATCCTGTACCAGCCTTGAAAGCCCTCTCCTGGCCTCATCCCTAATTTCTCATAACTTCTTGAGTACATTTCTCAGAATAAAATGTGCCTTTGCACTGGGACTCCCAAGTTTCAGCTGCAAACTCTCTAAACAGATCCCCCATGACACGCAGACCAGGACCCTCACAGACACTGACTCTAGCCAAGACTTGAACTTGTCACCCTGGTAGATATTACTGTGGGAGGGTCTACTGCTTCCTTCTCGACATTTTTCTTAATTCTTGTTTGTTTCGCCCACAATCGGACACAGAAAGCCTTTCCATTATAACAACACACTTCTGGGAACTGGTTAAGTTCAACTGCAATAAACAAGAAGTTAGCCGCTTGGACGTGCAAAACCCAAGAGTGGAATTTATTATAAAGTCTCAGGATGCAACTATCAGAAGCAAAGATGCCTGCGAGTCTGTGGAGTTATATATGATGCTCACTTTGCTTGTTAACAGGAAACTACAAGGCAACTATGAACATTCTTTTCCATTTGAACTTCTTCTGACGTAATCATCTTCCATTACAGTGACAACTTCCCAGCAGAAACTTGGTTTGCTTTTTTTCACTCTTCAAAATGATACCATTAAACAACTCTTCTGAAGTGTTCGGAAGAAACCACAAGAAATTTATGAGACTCTCTCCAGCTATAGACTCCTTGCCCCTCTATCAAAGTTGCTTGAAGTTAGCCTGTGGGATCAATAGTTATTATAGGAGGTGGACAGGCCAAGAAGGCAAATGATTTTATGAGGTTTCTTTCCTGAGGATACCAGACTGAAAACAAATTTGTTTTCACTCCAACAACCTCTTAAGGGAATTTCAGAATGTTAGCTGTTTGACAAATACCACTACTGAGAGTGATTGGGATGTTTCTAATATGCCGTAAAAGGAATTGTGTTTCTGGTCTCTAGGTGAATTCTCTTGTTTGGTCTAATTGCAGTTGGAATGTAATCCCTCATGCTGTCTACTATGAAACTCTTTCTGCCTTCAACTCTCGCCTGGAGAAATAGTTTCTTGGGAAAGTATTTCAACAATTCTTAGGAATTTTTTAAAAATTTTGCTCCAAATATGTGAATGTGCAGTGGAATGTGCTATGTTTGCACACCCTTATTGCTGAGTCCTATCACAGCATATTCTTAAAGATCTCTGGCTAGAAAATGATGGTTTTAACAGGATGTCTTATCTAAAAAGACATTTGATCACCTAGAATCAAGGAGAGGCTCTCTGGGGTTGTCTTTTTCATGAAAAAAAAAAAGGGGGGGATTTAAATATTTCAATTAGACTCTTTTTTTCCAGCTTTATGGAGATATAAATGACATATATAAGTTGTGTAAGTTTAAGGTGTACAACGTGATGATTTGATATACATCTCTATTGTGAACTGATAACCACAGAAGGTTAGTTAACACATCCAGCACCTCACATGCTAACTTGTGTGTGTGTGTGGTGAGAAATTTTAAGATCTATTCTCTTAGGAACTTTCAAGTATACAGCACACTATTGTTAACTACAGTCACCATTGTCGACGCAAATAATCAATAATCAATCTATAAATCAAAATCAGGGTGAGTTGATTATATGAGCCAGTTTTGAGGACGATAGCCTGGGAGAATGTCCTTCATGAAGGAAGGAAGCTCTCTGAAGAAGAGAGATGTGCAGTGTGGTTATATACCATATTGGAACAAGGAACGCACGTCACACACGTCAGGAAGGTCTCTCTTACTACAGCCATGAGATGTTTGGCTAGCACAGCAGATCAGTGCTCACAAGATGAGCACAGCAGGTCAGTAATTAATCCTTAGTTTCTGGGAAGAAATGCTCATCTTTAAAGAGATGCTGATAGTGGGGAGGCATATAACCCTATGTTTAAGGGTATCATTCTTGGCTTGGGGACATTGTACATGTTTGTAGCAGATGTACAATGCATGCTGGACAGGCCACATCAGGACTTTCTGGAAAAACAAGGTCAGGCCGGATTATTTTTAAACCAAATAGTTTCCTAATATACTCCAATATGTCTTATTGCTTTTCATTTACTTATCTCCTTGCTGTATATCCCATCACTAGAACTTACTCATCTTCTAACTGGAAGTTTGTATCCTTAGACCACCTCAGCCCAATCTAGGAGAATTAAAGTTTGTCTAAAAATTAGAATAGCAATGATAATAACAATGGTGTATTTACAATAGTATATAACATTATAATTAATATTAATAGAATATATAAATATTAACATATTCTATTAATATGTTATATATAGAAAATATATTATTACAGTATATCTCATATATTATTATTATTACTATTATAAATAACCTGTTGAAGTTGGCACCCCAGAGAATCAGGGTATATGAGGATAAAGACTGAAGAAAGGAGCGACACCTGAAAACTTGCTTCCTACTTCACAATTTCATGTCCTACATTGTAGACATATACTTTCCTCATAGAATATCAAAGAGAAGAACAAAGGGCAGTTTCAAGAAATGCCTCGTTTATCTATTTACATTTTTTTTTTAAAAACATTGTTTTGGGAAAAGCAATTTTTGCCTGCTTTTTTATTTAAACTATAATTTGGGAATCAGTAACACAATTTTAACAAACGATACTGTACAATTGTACAACTAATTCAACTAATTAACAATAGTGGTTTGTCTCTGGGGCTAGAAGTTGTGATATGAAAAACAAAAAACACCCAACAAGGTCTTCACTAGCAGCATTTCAGAGGAAAATTCCCTTTTTAGAAACAAGCTACCTGAATTAATGAGCTTAGCTGACTAGCTGACTAAATCATATGCTTTCCTCCCTGGAAACTCCTCAGATAGAAAATCCTTCAAAGGTTTCTGCTGATCCTCTGAAGTGCAGAGCAAGTCCCATTTTATTAAAAGTCTCTCCACCTATAATGAAGGAGATTACTTTTACTTTTACTTCTTTCTATCCAAGAATCTTGAGCAGAGAGAAAAGATAACTAACAGGAAACAGGTGGCGCAGAAATCTTGCCAAAGCAATGACAACTGCATGCAGGGCCAGAGAGCAATAAAAAATATGCAAATGTGGTCATTCCTGTCCTCGTTATCTGCAAATGCTAAACAATTACGTGTGAAATCCTTTGGGGAATAATTTAGGTAAAACTGCTTTTATGGGCTGCACAACAGTGAAATCTATTTTGGCTCTCATTTGACCATTTTATTGTCAATGTTGAGGACTTCACAGGAAGCTGTCGAGGCCTGTGGGACTCGAATTTCATTAACTTGAAGCAAAGACTACACCTACAGAAGGTAGAAAATACATTTAAGAAACAGCTGCCACCTCAAGATAATATGCTCTCAACTTAGAATTAAGGCAAGGGGCATAAACTGAAATGCCTACAAACACCAGGAGAGCACCAGAAGAGGTAAATCTTTTTCCAGTTCCAGCTACTGACAGTGGGTTTGAAAATGGATCCATTGTTGTCCTATGGGAGTGTGGGTCCAGGCTTTTGGATTTCTCTTTCAGGTAGACAGCATGGCCTACATGGCAATGTTGGAGCCTGGTGGTCTGGGTTCAAATCCAAGCTGTGCCATTTGCTAGTTGTGTGACCCTGGAAAATAAGTTACTGAACCCCTCTATGCCTTCATTTCCTCATTTGTGAAATTCGGACAATGAAAATGGTAGTACTTCAGAGGATTTTTGAGGAGATGAAATATTAGAAGAGCATCTGATACAGGGAAATCCAGCTTTGTATTTGAAATCTTCCAACTTTTAAACGCTGGTATCTAATTTTTCTTTAAAAATTATTGGGCATGGGGCCCGCCCCATGGCCGAGTGGTTGAGTTCATGTGCTCTGCTTCAACGGCCCAGGGTTTCACTGGTGGATCCTGGGTGCGGACCTAGCACGGCTCATCAGGCCACGCTGAGGTGGTGTCCCACATAGCACAACCAGAGGCACTCACAACTAACATACGACTATATACTGGGGGGCTCTGGGGAGAAGAAGAAAATGATAAAGGAGAGAAGATTGGTAACAGACTTTAGTTCAGGTGCTAATCTTTGAAAAAATAAAATAAAATAAAATAAAATAAAATAATTGGGCCTGCTAAATAAACCACACCCAAGACGAAAGCCTGGCCCAAGGCTCTTAGTTTGTGACTTCTGCATTGAGATTACTTGAGTCTGTTAAAAGCTCTTATGACTTTCCACTGCTTTTAAGGTTCAGTAGCCGTTGTTCAGAATTACCCATTTGTTTATGTATTCTTTCTGTTTACTAAAAGGACTTTCAGTAGCTTCCACTAAAAACCATAATTTCAATTAAACTGGTAGTCAGTAAAATAAGATTAAAAATACAAAGGGCAATTTAATAGAGTGAAAATGTATAAAGAGTAGAATTAATGTCTCAGAAGACCAAAGGTCAGGAAACTTACTGACATCGAAGAGAAAAAATGAACTCTGATCTTCATGGCAACCAAGACAGAAAGAGAAATGTTATGAGCTTGTTGAAGTCACGTTGTCCAACAGAAGGAAGTAGCATATCACATTGTCGAAAGAGATTTCTTTCGACTTTGAGCTCTAAAATTTCTTAAAAAGGGTCATTGTATAAGGGACGTTTGACAATTTAACAAAGAGTAACTTAAGTAGCAGTTCTATTGAAAAAGTAGAGAATTTCTATATGTAGCAGTTCCTTAATTTGACCCTTAGGACCAACTCTGGGCACGCTTATTCATAGCCATGTAAAGGTATTTGCAAGAGGCAGATAAGCAGAGAGGGCAGCCCGTTTATGTGCATCCTATTTGAGGTTATCTGATGATACAGAGATGAAGCTTAGAAAATCTCTGGGAAAGAATTGTTTGTATGATCCCTATTTTAGCTTTTCCAAGTATCAACAGTTTTAGTTCGGGCTTAGATGGAAACTCTATGGCAATCTAGACATCTTATATGTTGACTGAAAGAAGATCCATTTACTGCACAAGCCAAGGATGTGTGTGGGTTGAGGACCGAGGGGTCAGCGAGTGAGAGTAGAATAGCGTGGGACAGCCAAGAATTCTCAAAGTGTAACTTTGGGCCCATGCAGGTCCTTGGATGATTCTGGAATAGAGCTCCAGAATTCTGTACCCAAAACAGTGGAGAAATACCCTTAGCCTCAGAGATTTTTGAGGGCAGTTACCAATTTTCTACTTCCGTCATAGGAGAACTTTAACATCTGTGGAGTGGATGATTTGGAGCAGGCCTGCATCCTGAGAAGTGAGTGAAGTTTAAAAGAGCAGCAACATGTACCCTGAAAATGAGATCTTATGAATGTGCCTTTATTGTCATTCTCCCTCCCTGGAATATAACTTTCATGATGGTAGAGATTACTGTCTGTTTAGTATTTTCAGGGCTTGTTGTAGTGCCTTGCACAAAGACTGCTCTTAATAAACATTTCTTGAGGGCATGATCAGAATTGTTTGTTATTGTACATCCAGATACATACATGTGATTTTTTTTCAGTGACAATTTTGGTTTTGGCGTATTTTCTATTTTGTAGCTTCTGCTGGATATAATTGGTAAACAGGTTCATTTGATACTTAAAACTGGCTGCCTTATACACAGATGGTTGTTTGGAAAATGTCTTACCATCTTAGAATAATCATTGTAGTATCTTCTCTGAGATTTACTTTCTTATGCCAGTCAATAAATAAATTATTGAATGAATTAGTAAATTCGAAATGTCTATATATCATTAAAAGAAGGAAGACTTTTTCACTGAATTCATTCACCACTTATTTATCACATACTTTCTTGGCTATCAGGTGTGCACCAGGCATGGTGTGAGATATTGGGAAGAAAATTGTGAGCCCACAGTCCCTGCCTCAAGGGGGACACATGATGACTGAAAATACTGACATTGGGCTTTCTCTGCACCGGGAGCTGTTCTAGGCATATTGTGTATATTAACTCATTTATTCCATATAACCACTCTTTAAATTAGGCTACTATTTTGATCCATATTTTGTAAATGAGGAAATAGAGGGACACAGAGAGTAATTAGCCTTTACACTAAGAAAGTCTAGTTCCATTACCATCACAATCTCCCTTCATTTAACTCAGTAAAGGAACACCTACCACAGTGCTAGGCCCACAAATGTATTTGAAAATTACATACTGAGTCAACTCTGGCCTGAAGGAAGACAGGCCATTTGGAAAGCATCAAACACATCTGCAGGGAAGAGTTCACTCCTTAAAGCCCATAAATTGTTTGGCTCCCTCACATTAAAAAGTGCAGCACATTTCTAAGGAGTTCAACTATCTCACTGGTTGGTATGTATTTGACTTTACCAATCAGTGTGTAAATTTCTAAAATTTTTCATGTGAGTTAAGTGGCTGTGGAAAGTTTTTATATTAATTTAAGACAGGAACAGCGCTCGTTACGACTCCTGCAATGAGTTATGCTGTCGTCTGACACATCGAAGGCTGTGTGCGTAACCTCCTGAGTCTTTAATCATTTTCTGCAGGTTCTTGGTTTGACCAAATCAATTTTATACATTACAGCTAGAGAATTTATTACAAGGGACACAAAATAATTATGTTTATTGAGGAAGCCCTTTTAGTTACACATATACAAATTAAATTGATGTCTGAATTCTCCATGGAGAAAACCTTTGTAAGTTATCACTGAAAGACCCTAAAGAAAATAATTACTTATTCTCTGCACTAAAAGAATACTGTATTTGCTTATTTTCTCAGCTTGCTTGTTATGATTTAAATTTGCTTATGAAATGTGGAGTAAATGGGGATTATGCAATCTGAGTGACTCAAGTATAGTCGCACTCTAATCTCCTCTTTTTTCTCTATTTCAAGATGTTTATTAAAATCACTGAAAATTTCTCTTATTTCTCCAATATACATTGCCTGAATGAGCTAGAAAATTAAAAGGGGGAAAATGAGACTAAACTAGACGGAACGACCCATTTAGTAGAAGTCGAATGAAGGTCCTAGTGAGATATTGCTTAAATGAAGTATCATAAAGCCGATATTAATTAATCAGAAACCTGATATTAATTAATGATCTTTCAGGATCTAAGAGTAATAATTCAAACAGGAATGGTTGTCAGATGAGATATTGGGGTCATAAAAGGAAATATATGCCTCACTAGGAACAGGGAGGAGCTAAGAAATCTCTTCCTTTTTCCCCTACTGCTTTTAGGGGCATGATTTGCACGCTAAAAAATCCTCACCAACAAGGACAGTTCAACGAAGAGAGATGCGCCAGACACACACTTGCGCTGGCTCCTGGGCCTTGTCAGTCCTGCTGGGCTGCTTTGTGTAGCTTGGCGTGGCGATGTGTTCAGACAGGATGGATCAAAGCCCCCAAGAGCCAACTGCGAGAATTCAAAGGCAGAAAAGGCTTCAGATGATCTGGAAAGTATCTTGGTGTAAAGCTTCCTGGTGTTTTAATATCTTGTAGCATTTTACCTTGGGGGGGCTTTGCAGAATTTAACTATGGTTGAAGTTAAATGCTCAGCTGGGTGCTTGCTTCTATCATTTTTCCTAATGAATGCATGATGGGAAATTGGATTATCTTACTTGGATTTTCTTACCTATTTGTCTAAGCTGCTCAAATCTTTTCACTGGAACAAATTCACTGAGCTTCTTCCTGCTTCTGTGGGGGAATAAGAGATACAGGGATGCCCTTAACTACTAGATAAATCTAGCTACTTAAGTGAAAGACCACAGCTGGATGCTGCTCCAAGCAATATTATGAAAGTGGGTTAAGACAAGAAATATAGGGCCTTATTAAAATTTCAAGGGCGATTGAGACAGGCAAGATATAATGAATGGTATTGGAGTTTGGCCAGGTCAGTGGTGTTAAAACTTACTCAAAGAAATAGATAAATTCGAGGCCCTGGCCTTTGTTTAACCTCTCATCCAAAAAATGATTCTTCTTTGCCAAAACTTTTGATGATACCCAGAATATTTGTTTAATAGGTGACTCAAAAGGAATACTGCCTTCAATTTAATTATCTTGGGCTCTGCAGAACCCAAGTGTTCAGTAGAAAATTAGACAATTTTTATCTTTATTTCCTTTTTTTCCTATTTATTAAATCATTGCAGCAAAATAGCATATTAACATTTAAATCACAAAATGAAATGGTCAAATGTGGAAGAATTTTAAAGACACAAACTTCCTCATCATGAAAGAGTACACAAAAAATGGGATCTTAATTCTGTTGTTGAATTCGGGGTGCACAGTTAAAAAAGAATTTTATAGTCATCATCTAGACAACATCCTTGTGTAAAAATAAAATTACGTTAGCTTAAAAAGAAGAGACGTAAAAATTTCACTATTTGGCGAAATTGCCCCAATGAACGGGATTAGACATAAATCTTCCATCTGACGAAACGTATTCTAACCTCCCACTCTAGACTTCGCTGATAGCATTCTTAACTTATAACAAAATAGTCTGTGAATATGGGAGATAAAAACCCCATCCCACTATTCTTTTAATGTACCTACTGAATGAACTTGAGAAATCATTTTTAAGGGTCTTCAAAATGTCATCTTCACTGATAAGTAGAATATAGAATTTCGTTATGCACATTTATAATTGCCTAGATGCTACAGCAAGAGCACTGATCTTCATTTTCCTTCTACATACATCCTTGGGGTTGGAAAGAATCGGAGAAGTCATTCAGGCCAACCTACCACTCATGCAGGATCTCACCATTCCTATCCATGAACAATTCCAATGATGTAGAACCTTGCTTCTTCACAAGGATGCTTGTCCCATTTGTAGGTAGCTTTAATTATTTGAAAGCCATTCCTTCTATTGAACTGAATTTTGCCTCTGTTACGACTTACACTGGTTCTAGTTGCCTCCTTCTAAAGAAAGTAGCATACATTTAACCATCATCGGGATCTGAGTACTTGATACATGTGTGTTCCTGTTGTAACAAATTTATTGAGCTATAAATATTTGACATGTACACTTTTCTGCTTGTATGTTATACGTCAATAAAATGTTTACAAGAAACCAAAAAAAAGGGACGAGGAAGCACCATATCTGGATTGCTGTGGTTTTTCAGTAGAAAGTAAATTATAATTTTAAGAGGCATGCTTTTAAAGAAAAACCATTGAAGAAGACAATAAACATATATAGCTTTAGCAGTAGAGTATCTGTGACTCTTATGAAATGTTTCATTCAGACCTTCCCTGTTGGGGTCAGACGACCATGAGAGGAGTTGAAAACGAGCCTGAAATTTACATAGCTGCAACTCAGAGACATCAAAGTAAGTCTACTTCCTGTGTTGTCAAGAAGGATTGACCAAATTTTAGATTGGGAAATCCTTTATATAAAATTTTAATGAGTCTATTAAGAACTATTACAATTGAGAGGAAGAGAGACGAAAGAGAGAGAGAGGAAAGGGGAAAGATGGGAGTAAATCAGGATAATCTCTATCTATAAAACAGCTATAGAACAACCTGGAAAAGTTGATATAATAAACAGATCTTGATCTAAACTTTGAATCCAATTAAAAACAAATTCACTACTTTGTGGTAAGCAGACAATTTTGCTTGGTTGGATTTTAAAAATTTTAAGCAATTGGCTAGCATCTACATTGTTGTGTGATACTTGGAAGGTAGTGAAAGTTTCATATGTGCCAAAAAGGGCCTACCCACACACAGCCTTATCCTGTCCTTTATTTTTTCACACACTGTGGGAGATAAACCAAGGAGGTCAAAATGGAAAAAACAACCTAAACACGTTGTTATATGTCAACAAAACCTGTGGCCCTGCCTTGAGAAGCCGACTCAACAAGGGCAGTGCTACTAAAATATCTAACTGGTAAAGTTTCCTTTATCACAGACCAATGAACTGAAAATACTCACTTGACTCAAAGATAATGCCAGAGGGAAACAGCAGGCACAGGGCTAGGCTAGGGCATCCTGGCCTTAAGCTATGAAATGCTTTATTGCACAAATGATAGTAATCTCTCCCAATAATAACTCCTACAGATCTGACATGATTCACTAAAACAAGAAATCATGAAATCATAAAAAAGAGTTCAATCAAGTTTTACAGGATTACATTTTTAATAAACGGATTTCTCACAAAAATACAAGCTCTTATAAAGTATTTGAGTTTTGTAAATTTTTAAATTCTTGGTAAGAAGAAAGTTGGAACTGAGAAACTTAAAGATGAGATGTTAGATGCTCCTGAAAATTGAAGATCAATCAGAAATAAAGAGAACACATTTTTCAAACTATGGTATGTCAACTGGCATGGAAAACTTAATTTATCAAAATTGGCATAGACCATAATTGGGGCAAGAATTCTGAATCTCAACTAATTATATTTGGCTTAGGAGAATAAAAGAATTTTCCTAAGATTCATTAATGTTTTTAGCTGTTGAGGGCAAAAGTTAACCTGACGTGGATTGATGATCTATACTCGCCACTGAGAGTCCTGAGATTTGACTGAAGCTTCCATTGAGTGATTTCAGCCTTTTCATGTTCAAGAAATATTGCTGAGCCTCCCATTGTGGGCTGGGCACTGTGCTGGGTCCCAGGGCTTTGGTCATTAACAAGATACTCAAAGTCTCTTTCATGGTGGACAATTCTAGGCAGGGCTGGGAAGGGAGAGCTAAAAAGTAAACAGAAGTGTGTGCGTGTAAGTGTGTTTGTGGTGTGTGTATGTGTGCACATGTACATAAGATCAGAGAGTGATAAATAATATGAAGAAATTAATTATGGCAAGGAAATAGAATGTATATGTATGTGCATGGGTGCCAAGAGAGGGCATGTTATTTAGGGAGGTCCAGAATGACCTCTCTGGAAAAGTGGCATTTGAACAAAGATCTAAAAGAAGTAAATGAGGTACCATCCAAAGATCTAGAACCTTTCAAGAAAAGAGAACTGTAAATGTAAAGCCCCCATGGCAGGAATGAGTTTGGCCTAATCAAGTAACTTCCAGAACCCTGTCTAGCTGGATAAAAGAGGATGAAGAGTCGGGAAGTGAGTTTGGAGAGGAAGGCCAAGGTCAGACGATGTAAGGTCTTGTAGAACATGTTCAGGAGTATGAGTTTCACTCAGAGTCTGATGGGAGCCATTGGAATGTTTGAATGAAAGACTCATATGATCTGATGTACATTAAAAGTTACTCCAACAGCCATGTGGAAAACTGACTTAGGGAGTCAAGAATGGAAACACCCAAAAAAGGCAGAAGGCTATTGCAGTAGTCAAGGTGAGACATGACAGTGTCTTGGTCTAAAGCAGAAATGGTAGACGTGGCGAGGCATGGTCTTGCTTGGGGTACATCTTGAAGGAGAAGCCTACAAAACTTGTAGTGAACTGAATGTGAGATTAAAGAAAGAGAGAAATCAAATATGACTTTTAGATTTTTGACCAAACCGGGTGAATATGTTGTTAACATTGTTGAAATGGGGAAGGAAAAATATTTTTGTTATTATCATTGCTGTGGTTGTTAGTTTTATTGTTATTTATTGTTTGCTTTAGTCTTTTTTTTTTGTTTTGGAATGCAGGGAGGAAGAAAATAAAAAGCTTGTTTTGGGATATGTTGTATTAGAAAACAATTTTAATTATCTAAGTGGAAAAGTTAAGAGAAGTTCAGGAGAGAGGCTAAAGCTAGAGATAAAAATTTTGATGATAAACATCTATATAAAATTTAAAGTCAAGAGAGTACATGAGATTTCCTAGAGAGTGAGTGCAGATGGGAAAGAGAAGATGTTGAAAGACTGAATCCGAGGGGACTCTAGCACTTAGACATTAGAAAATAGAGGATAAGCTGGTGATAGAACGGCAGTGAGTAGGAACAAAACAAGGCAGATGTTAAGTAAAGAAATTGTAATCAGAAGATGGGAGAGGCCTATTGTAAAATGGTACTGAGAGGCCGAGTATGATGAGGACAGAAAACTAAGCTTTGAATTGGCAAAATGGATATTGTTGAACAAGGATGTTCTCACTGAAGCAATGGCCACAGCCTGATCAGAGGCAGTTAATGCGAAGTGAGAAAGTAGGGTAAGGATAGGCATCCTTTTGGAGGAGCTTGGCATAGAGAAGTGAGGTGATACCTGGAGGAGTGTGTATACTCTAGAGACCATTTCTTTTTTCAGATGGGAGATAGCCGAGTTGATGAGAATGATTTAGAATAGAGTGGAAATCAGTGAGGCAAGATTTAGAAGGAATAATCGCTAAAGGCAAGTCTCTGAGTCATTGAGAAGGAACAGGATCCAATGCATAAGTAAAGGGCCTTGGGTGGTGGGAGCGTTGTAATGGGAAGGTAGGTCAAATGTGGGCAGGTCTTGGGAGGTGGTGAGTAATGAGTAACAGGTAAAGAGGGAGATGCTAGAGAGTCAATCTCCTCTGGGCACTCAGCATTCCTGCAAATTCTTGCTAGGTGCACCCAGAATGCAAGACTCTAACCATTCTTTACCTGGGCCGATACTCAGGGTTGGTTTTTACAGCAAGCAACTTTGAAGGATGAGGTTCCTTCTCCCTCTGGGACAAAAAGCAGATTGGCTTACTCTTTGCTATAAAAACAGTGGGTTCCCCAAGCTCTTGTTCCTCAAGTGATGCAAATCCACTGCATGCTCACCATCCATTTGAACCCATATCAAATCATCGATGTAAGACTTGCATGCAAGGGAAATCTATGTACACATGATGCTCAAGCTGCCTGCTGTGTTGCAAGTAATAAAGTCCTTTGTCTATGACTCAAGGTTTATGTCTTCTGATAGCATCCATGAAACAATAACAAGCTAACTTATTCGCTTATACGAAGGGTTAAATTAAATCTCAGACCCAATAGTTATGGTAGCAAAGATGAGATGCTGACAGAGACATAGCTTTCTGGAAGGAAAATGTTAAGGGCCCTTCAGGATGGGTTCAGGGATAGGAGAAGACTCCCTGGACTCTCACCCAAGTGGTGGGTGAAATGGGCAAGCAAGGAACCCTCACTATCCTACCTGAGATTGAGCAATAGGGGGTAAAATTGAAATAAGCAGCCTCAAAATGATGGTTTTCTTGTTTCTAGCTCTTCCCTGAGTGGGAGGAGGAGGGGATGTTATCATGGCAATAGGGCAGCAAGCCCCACAACTCCAGCCAAGAGGCAATGTGTCTGTGGCTGCTGAATCCAGGAGTATTCAAAGCTGAAATAAATGATATCAACAACGAGGACATTGCCATTCAATATAAAATTTTACATAAACCAAAACATTATAAATTTGTTTGACTGAGTCACAAGCAGTCACATGAAACTGAAATTGGACGCAAAACCATTCTTCCTGGTGTGGAGCTGCTCTCCCTCCATGACCCTTGATCCCTCCATCCCCCTGTACCATGACCTCAGCTTCCATAAGGACAAATATCCCTGTTGATACAGGACCTCAGGTGACTATCTTCCCTAGATGTGCCTGGTGAGCATCCTCCAACAGGGCAGAGCACAGGGGCACACATGGGGCAGCCACAAAGGGGCCTCTGTGCCAGACATCAGGAGATACACGGGGAGGAAGCCACTCTGGCCCTCGGACAGCAACCCTGGAGTGAGGACCAAGGTGTTTAAATACCTTTCCTGCCATCCTGCACCCTCCCCTTCCTCAAGGGCAAACCTCTCCACCACCCTGTACTTCCTGCACTCCCAGCTGCGGGACAGTATAGTTTTTTGGTGGCTGTTGCTACAACTCCTAACTCATACATGGGCTACAGTCCTTAGTTTGTGTTCCTGAAGTAAAAACAATGTCCCCATTCAATAGATGAAGTTTGGATGGGGCTTGCAGTGGGAAAGGGAAGTTAAAGTGACCTTACAGATGGGACATCTGGGCTGAACCAATGCACAGTTGTTGTGGCTTCCATATCTGCATGTATCATGAAAATAATAGGTTGTGTGTCTGCCCTTCCTCATTCCAGAAGTGTCAGAGGGGATTCTCCCATTTAGGATTTACCACATGCATTGCCCTCTCCTCTCTGGTCCAATAGAAATAATATAGAATCTGAGGAGAAAGGAAAATTACAGCTTCAGTTAAAGACCTAGTGGATAGGGGCTGGCCCCGTGGCAAAGTGGTTAAGTTCGTGCGCTCTGCTTTGGCGGCCCAGGGTTTTGCCGGTTTGGATCCTCGGTGCAGGCATGGCACCGCTCATCAAGCCATGCTGAGGTGGGATCCAGCATACCACAACTAGAAGGACCCACAACTAAAAATACACAACTATGTACTGGGGGGCTTTGGGGAGAAAAAGGAAAAATAAAATCTTAAAAAAAAAAAGACAATGGATAGTGGAGAATTGATAGAGGCCATTTCTCAGTATAATAGTGCTACTTGCCTAATCCAGCCACAATTACACCCCTGTAAAAACAAAGATACACACAAACACACACACACAAAGGCAGCTATTAATCTCTACTGCAATTGAACGGCAAATTTATGACAGCCTGTGACTCTCTGACATGACAGAACCATCTTGGAGAGGTCAACTTGGACTTCAACACTAACAAGGGAAGGACCATCAGGCCTGTGGGTCAAATTGGAATGGTTATTCAAGATCACAGCTGGCTTGGTCTTAGCAGCATTTTGGTTTTACATGAAAAAGTGGCAGCTACTCCTTTGAAAGAAACTTTATTTTCCAATCAACTTCCTTGAGCAAAACCACTTATTCAATGGGGCCCTCCATTCACAGAGATTAGGCTCTTCTAAACACCTAGGCCTGGTTCACTGATGGTTTAGCTAAGTTAAAAGCTGATGGTATTCACTAGGCAACATCAGTTATCCATCCCCAGCAACTCCAGAAGACTGACTGAGGGAAGAGCCAGTCAGCATAATGGCCAGAATTGAAAGCCAGTCCTGCTTTCCTGAAACAATAGTCCTAAAGACCAGGTATTTTATACTTTTGCCAGCTATTGGGCAATGGCTAATGACCTAGCCATCTGGTCTGCCACTTGTAAGACCACAGACTGGCAGGTTAAAGAGGGCTGCAAAGTGTGGAAGAAAGTTTCACTTGCCAATTGGCCAGTCCAGTTCAGTCAACAGAAGACCATGGGAAGGGCCCATTGTCTAATGACACTGACAATAATCAAGCTGCTCATTAAACCTGAACCACCCAGATCACCATCATCACTGCCTGGATCCATTCTCATACCAGATGAAACAATATATCCACTATCACGGACTATAGCAAAGAACTGTGTGTGATCCAGAAATCACCACTGCATGCCAGACTGTGACTCCTGCCAAAATTGGTCTGATTGTCTCTCAGGGAAGGAGACCACATTCCATGGAGCATTTTCCCTGCCTTCTCCTAGAAAATTGCCTACATTGGATCTCTGACTCTCTCTCAGGACTATCATTGGTACCTTGCCATTATAGACACATTTCCAGATTATGCTGCTGTTCCAGTCTGATTAGCTGACTCTTATTTTCAGCTTTCCAGACCATCTACAATCTGACAATAGTGCATTTTTTTTTCTCATGAAGAGCATCAAACAATGGGCAGCCAAGATATTCGAAGGATATTCTACACTCCCTTATCATTCTCTGATAAGGCTGCTGGGATCATTGAGACAGGGGATAGACCTTTAAAAAATCAACCCCTAAAGATTTATGACTTTATCTCCTTCACCTTTTCCTGGTCCATGCACCTTGTTAAGGTAGTCTGGGATGAAACACAACCATTACCAGAAAAGATTTATCTCTTGTAGGCCACCTCCTAGGTAATGATCAAGATGAAGGGGGTGAAGGGTTATATAAACCTATTTTGAAAATTCATAATTCTTCCCTTACCATTCACGGGCCTGAAGCTTCTTCCTTTTCTTTAATGACAATCCTAGCCATGGTTGGTTTGTACACACTCTGAGTGGCAGCCCCACCTAAAGGGGAGACTAAGGGATTAAAATTTAACTCTGATTCAGCCACCTGGAATCTTTTATTGAATTACATAGTCCTAGATCATAAGGAAAATGACCACTTGGTTGAAAATACTGCCCACCAAGTCTTTGTGCAGTGGCCCACTTGGACCAAGTTGGAAAATATAATGGATCTCTGTGAATGCTTTTAAATGGTCTTTTCATATTTACACCTGATCCCACTCTCTGAAAGGTATTGGTATGAGCAGATGATTGGAGAAAAGGTAAAGATTTAGCTACTGGGATTGCACACACCAATTTCATGGCCAAGCAGGAAGAACAAGCCAAGCACCTGAGGACAGAACCCTTTAGACTCCAGGAGGTTCGTGGGGAAGGGGGCGATTCACATGTTCCTCGCCGCTTAGATTAAGCATTGCAGACTGGCATAAAAATCACACAGTCTAGCTGAATCTAGCAGCAGCTGAAGCTGACAATTTAACTCACTGCTGCATTTGTCATCCCTGTCCACATGCTACAAAAACAGAAAAACTCTGTGGACTTGGCTGATCCTAAACTATTCTGCCATGCCTGACACCACCAATGGCAGTTCCTGAACTTGCCTCCTCTTCAACCTTGTATGTGTACAGATGGACCCCTACAACTTTGTTTCAATCTGAATGATACAAATTCATATGCTTCTCCTGATGCCTAAGCAGCTGTGGGTTGTCATATATAGCAACCGAGGCTGCAACTACTCAGTAACACTGTCCAAGGTACCAAATTAACCAAACCAGCGTAACGATGGTCTAAATAAAGTTTAACAAATTCCAAACTGGAGTGAAGTGTGGCCTCTTGTATTATATATTTGTATGTGGGAGAATCTCTCCTTTTGGGATGAGGCTTGCTCATGTGTTGTCCTTGTGATTATTAGTAATGACATTAATGATTAGCAGGTCAGTCTAAACTCTTGCTTAGGTCACAGACTGGCTTTCTGAAAAAAGATCTACTAGTGCCCTTGGGATTTATTCACACTTTGCTGAGTCCAGGGCCCTGGGAAGTGGAGTTGAAGTCCATACTACCAATTGACCTCATCCTGTTGCTTCTAGTCCTGTTGGTAGTATCCTTAATTAAATGCTGTCTGAGGAAATGGAACAGATTTGGTCTCATTCTCTCCCAGTCAGATTAATCGGGTTGACTAATGGAATGGCATATTCATATGAAAATTCAAGTTCACCCAAGAAAGTGTAGGGCCATGGGATGGATTGCTGGAGGAGGCAGTCCCTCATGGGCCCTGGGCATCCTTGCCTGCTCTTGTTAGGAATGTCAAAAATGCAAGGCCCTGACTTCTCTTTACCCAGGCCATTTCTCATAGTTGTATGGGAGGAAGTAACTTTTTTTTCCCAGTTACTTTATTGAGGTCATAATGGTTTATAACATTGTGTAATTTCAGGTGTACATTATTATTTATCAGTTTCTGTATGGAC
Organism: Equus quagga; assembly: GCF_021613505.1. NCBI lineage: Eukaryota > Metazoa > Chordata > Mammalia > Perissodactyla > Equidae > Equus > Equus quagga. The sequence continues at coordinate 57,111,497 of NC_060278.1, read as the reverse complement.
TGCATCGTGCTCACCACCAATAGTCTAATTTTTATCCATCAACATATATAAGTGCCCCTTTACCCCTTTCACCCACCCCTCAACCTCCTTCCCCTCTGGTAACCAGGAATCTGTTCTAATCCATGTGTTTGTTTATCTTCTACATATGAGTGAAATCATGTGGTGTTTGTCTTTCTCTGCCTGGCTTATTTAGCTTAACATAATACCCTTGGGGTCCATCTATGTTGTTGCAAATGGGATGATTTTGTCTTTTTTATGCTGAGTATCATTTCATCGTATATATAAACCACAGCTTCTTTATCCATTCATCAGTTGATGGGCATTAGGGTTGCTTCCACATCTTGGCTATTGTGAATAATGCTGCAATGAACATAGGGGTGCAAAGTCTCTTTGAATTGTTGATTTCAAGTTCTTTGGATAGATACCCAGTAGTGAGATAGGAAGCAACTTTGAGGGATGAAGTAATGTCTTCCTTTGGGACAAAGAAAAGGCTTCATGCTGCTTGTTATAAAAACAGTGAATTCCCCAACTGGATCTTCCTCAGTACTTCCTGTGTAGCACTCATCTGGACCCACATAGTGTCAACCATGTGGGACTTGGGTACAAGAGTAATCAACGTCCACATGACATTCATGGTGCTTGTTGTGTGTGCCTGTTTTTTTTTTTTTTTTACTCAAAAGTCTTATCTTTCTGCCAGCATCCATGAAGCAGTAACATGCTAAGTTATGAGCTTGTAAGTAGGATAAAATAAAATCTCAGATCCAACAATAAATTCAGTGGAGGGAAGATGAGGTAGTTTTTCTCTGAGTGAAATCAGAAACCTGGTAATCCACTTACAGTAACAAAGAGGGAGGACGTATTGGAAATTCGAAGAAAGAGAAAGTAGAAAAAGGTCATTCTGAGAAGTAGAACTCTAAAAGGATTGTTGTCTAGTGCTAAGGGCCTCCAGGAAATTTGGGGTCATCAATTTAAAGGGACGCTCATCATTTCAGTGTGTGACTTACGAATGTTTCTCCAGCCACATTCTAAGTGCTTGTAGGTGTGGAGAAGATGAAGTCCTAGGTTTAATCATAAGGGTACTTTTGTAAGTACAATAGAGAGCAGCGGGATCAGGGGAGCTGAGGGGACACACAAGGGAGTAATTATAGTACCAGACCATGAAATCTTACCTGAGACAAAGAGTAAAAAATTGGTTAGAACAAGTGACTAGTGGTAATGAAAAAAGTAGTATAAACAAACTGGAAAAAGAGAGGTTATGGTCAGAAAGTAGAACCATTGAAAGTGAGGTTTTTAGTGAGTTACTAATGATGATAAGGTCTATGTTGTGACGATAGATTTGGGTAGAAGTTGAAGGGTGATAGTCACAGACATTTGGAAATAAGGAGGTCAGATGACTAGGAGATAAAGTTTGCATGAATATTCTACATTGGTGTTGAATCCTCTAAGAATGATGAAAGGAGTAAGATACTAAAATCTTCAATGACTGAGGGGAAGGTGCCAGGAGATAGGAAGAAGATTGCCACAAGGAAAGGCAGTGGGTGGCATTGTCCAAAGACATACGTTTCCAAAGGAGTCGGAGTTTTGAATGAAGAGGGCAGAACACTTGCTGAGAGGTGGGAATGATGTGAGAAGGACATTTAGCTTACTTTCAGGACCAGTGGAACACAGAATTTGAGAGAAGAATATAAAACAGCCACCATTTGAGAGGGTTGCAGAAGAAATAGTATCCTGAGAATGTAGCTAGATTTTAGCTAAAGCAAGTAGATGAAAGACATGTTTGGAAAAGAGGTTAAGGATATTGGTAATTAAGCTTATAATAAATCTTATACTTATTAATATAATAAATATAATGAATAAATATAATATAATAGTGGGAAGTTCAGAAAAGGGTGGGAAATTGGGTGAAATGAGGCAATGCACAGAGCCTTTTGGCATCAGGGCTTGAGGGACCTGGGTAAGAGACACCTGGGATGCTGGGACATCTGTGAGTGACTGAGGTAAACTGACTTGTAAATCATATGAGATTATTCTTGACTGAATTTAGAGGAAATTATTATCAATTCTGATTATAGCCTTTTCAGGAACTGTTACTCAAGTAATGGATAGGGAGAGGTGAAGAGGGAGGGGTTTTTACCAAGAGCAGGTATAACAAAACCTCTTTTGGGAAAGAGATCCAGCTCTTCCGTAAGAGATTTGGTTGGTCTAAGGTTTGGATACTTTCCCTAAGACTGGAACCTCAGCTTCTCAGGGCTGAAGTAAAGTTCCAGATGAATGTGTATGTGGAGGTGTTGAGAAGTGGGGTGTGGAAGGGGGAGAAGGGTTTCCATAGTGGCTTCTGTGTTAATATCAGAAGACAGACCCTCAATAAACAATTACGGCCGTGGACTTTGATAAAAGAGCTGTAATCACTAATTAGGTCAGGTTGAGGTCACGAAGATTGTTCTCCCTAATGATCAGCATGTTTAAAGAAACTTTTGGGTATTTTGGGGAGCAAGAAAAAAATGGGACGTCAAGATGGTCGTACAAACATGCAGTTGGCTAGATCATCTGAGGGTTTGCAGGACGGCCTACTGTAAGCATGATTCTAGTATCTTCAGCCACTTCTCTGAACATTTTCTTCAAGTTCTTGCTCCAACAAAAACCTGGCTTGTATTAGAAAATGTTACATCCTTCACAGATCTTTTAAATGGTGATGGCCCACATCCCTCACTCAAAAAGAGAATCCTGGTATAAAAATATACCATTCAGGTCCTCTACGTTGCAAGACAGCCACCTATGGCATGACAATGTGGATTCTTGAGAATTTAATTATGAATTTCCTAGTAAAGAATTTATAATAGTTTTATTCTTTTGTTTCAGAAAGCTAGTTTTTTCCACTACATGTTGGCCAGAATCCTTGAATTGGAGAGTTGGCAAGTGTCTGCTGATTACTCATTTGAGAGCTTTTCCCTAGCTCTCTTGTTCCTTCAAGTCAACAAAATAATGCTAAACCACTAAAGTAAGCCCTTGATGTCATGGTTATCTATCGCTGTTACAAGGATGGCACAAATCCGTCCATCTCTGTATTTGGTCTGCATTTGGTTTTCCAAATCATGACCATTAAATTTCCATTCTAGCTATAATGTCTTTGTAGATAGTAGGTAGTAAGCACACAATAAACGTGATTTTCAAAATTAATCTTTCTATAAGGAGGTGGCACCCCTCTGCTAATTGTTGTAGTAACATAGCAAAATCAAAAGTAGTACAAGCAGAAATGTGCTCATACATGCTCTGAATAGTTTTGTTGATAGAAGTTCCTATGCATAGTAAAGGCAAAGGTAAATAAATTTGAATCTATTGAAAATTTTACTAAACATTTTATTAAGTAAATAAGGATTGAAGCAAAGTTTGCCCTTTAGAGTTACAATTTTATATGTGTATCTAATGTCTGTCAAAGTTGTTTAGGATCTATATTCTCTAACTTGAAATTGTGAGTAAGGAAAAAAATGCATCTCTAGGAACAATGAGCCTAAAACAAAGTCAGCAAATGAACAAATTCTATCGAAAATCTCTCTTTAGGCAGGAGATATTGACTGTCCCATATTGCCTCATTACTTTGTGCATACATGATGTTTTCAACGTTTGGCTCTTTATGGCTATTTTAGTTGGATTTAGGTAAAGTGACAGGATTTAATTTTTAAGGAAAAGTGAACACTTCATTTTTAGCAACTTTGTGCTTGAAGCAGATGAACCTGAGAATGAGAGCCTTTGTGTGCAGTCACTGTGCCAGGTGGCTCTCATCGGGGTGTTCGTTGTTAAGAACCCCGCTATTTCTGCCTGAGGTTTGAAGCCAGGACTTCATAGGATCCCTGCTGCACGCCTCAGTTCTTTCCATGTAGAGAGCAGATGGGTGAAGCAGCATAAAAATCCCAGCCTTAGAGGCAACAATGTAGCATTCCAGAGACTGGCGATGGTGTTGCTTTTAGTTGGAGCAAACGCTAATTGGAGTTGGTGAGCGAAAGTTAGCATTGAAAATTGGACCTGGCTTATGAGACCGTTGGGAAACTTGTTAAAAGTGTTATCACAACTGTAGTTTGATAAACAGAGACAAAATGTTAATATTAAAAGCATTAGTCAATTGTTTCCAATTTAGCTTGGTTGGTTAGAACAGGATGCTTCAAGGGGTAAGCACACAGGTCATGAGATCCTTTCTTCATTTCTAAAAGTAATATGGTTATTTGTATTAAAAAAAAGGCTAATTTATCAAGTCGTTTGGATCCTTACAATTTCCACTAAATTCCATCTGGCATAAATTGCATAAATAAGTCCTCTTTACTGATTTGTCTGACTGCACCTCTTTATGGCTTCACTGTGACAGTTAGCATATTGTCTTGTACTTTTGTCCATCTTTTTCCTCATGCTCTTTCAGTTTCCTTCGGGAGGAGACCATGTATTTTCATCATTATATTCCTAGAACTGAGTCCAGTGCCCGAAATTGGAAAGCTAAAACATAATAGAAAGAAGCAGCCAACATTTCTTCTAGTAACGGTCAAGGATGGTCGTACAAAATAAAGACAATTTACTGACTTTGGAACGGACTGAACAGTGCTATTCATCTACTGGCCTTCTCCTTCTCTTATTTAGCTTACCATTAAAGTTATGTGACTATGTGGGTTTAAGCAAACGCAAAGACCTTTAAGTCAAGTGTTTATGCACCATTTTCATTTCAGTCCGAGCTTTGCAGCTATGGGCACTAATAGTCATGACAGCGTGTGAGGATATTTTGCCAAAGAATTTTTTTTAAATGATTTTGGGGAATTCAAGAAGAGTAATCATTACTGCATCTGGACACATTAGCTTCCAAGTTTCAATTTTAGTCATTACAATACCTAAATCGATCTTCAGATTTTTCTCAATTATCTCATTGAATGAGACTTTTGGTTTCTCCGGGCCATGGTAACTTGCTTCACCTGCTGGAAATCCCAGAAGAAACCCTGGAGAATAGCTAGTCCTCCTTCTGAGGGGCTTGGTTCTTCTCACAAGGATTCTCTGCCTCCTGGTGCCTGTGTTGTCACCATTTATCACTTTCCATCTCCTCAAGCTCTCTCTATTTCTATCTCCCTGAGTATTGTCTTCTGGGATTCTGAGTTAATTGTCTATTCTGGTATATTTCACTTTTAATTATAAAAAGTTATAAAAATTAAGCTACATGTGCAACCATTTTCAATGTGGAAGATAACTGTATGTGTAGGAGAGAGTAATAAAAAATCCTTAATTATAATAAAATGGAATCGTTTGTAGCTATATTTAACAACTCTAATGGTTCCTTTGAGTAGAACTCTGTCATTAAATGTATTATACACTATTACATTGTTCATCATGATGGAAATTTTATTTTAATCTAACAAGTGATAGAACTTCAAATACATATAGCTTGTAAAAAGTAAACTGTGTCATTTCTATCACCAGCAGAGACCAGAGGGAGCCCTAAAGACACCCAATAAACCAATCATACCAAAATAACACTGAAAAGACTCTGAAAATTAACTGGTCATTAGATCTATAGCCCACAAAATTAGGCAAGGACCTGTTTGTCAAACCTAAGTAGGTTATTGCCTGCTAAAATAAAAAAATTCAAATAAGACTCAGCATGTCCTAAAATAATATCCAAAATGTCCAGGATACCATTTAAAATTACCCATCATACCAAGAAGAGGGAAAACCACAACATGAATTAGAAAAAAAGTGAACTGATGCCAACATTGAGTTGAATCAGATATTGGAATTACCTGACAAGGATTTTAAAGTAACCATCATAAAAATGATTTAATAAGCAATTATGAATTCTCTTGACCTGAAAGAAAATGTAGAAAATATCAGCAAAGAAATAGATATTACAAAAAAGGACAAAATAGAAATTATAGAACTGAAAGTACAATAGGAGAAATAACAATTCCTTGAGTGGTCTCAATAGTAGAGAAGAGATAAAAGAGGAAAAAAGTCAGTGAACTTGAGGACATATCAATAGAATTTACCATATCTAAACAACAGAGAGAAGAATAGACCAAAAACAAAAATGAACAGAGCCTCAAGTATCTGTGGAAAAATTGCAAAAGACCCAAAATTTGGATTAACAGAGTCCCACAAGTGGAAAAAGAAAGCAGGGATGAAAGAATACTCAAAGAAAAATTGGATAAAGATTCCCCCAATTTGGCAAAAGTCATAAAACTAAAGATTTGAAAAGCTGAGTGAAACTCAAATAGGATAAATCCAAATAAACTGAGACCAAGACACATCATAAATAAACTTCTGAAAACTAAAGACAAGGTTGAAGTTAGTATCAGATTTTCTCTCTGGAAGCAGCCAGAGAAATGATGCATTATCTGAGAACACCAGTTTCAATGACAGCAGATTTCTTCTTTGAAACCATGGAAATAGAGTCATGTAAATATAGTCAACTGACCATTGACAAAGAAGAAAAGGCAATTCAATGGAACAAAGGTAGTCTTTTCAACAAATGGTGCTGAAATGGCCACGTGCAAAAAAATGAATCTAGACGCAGACCTTACAAGAATTAATTCTAAATTAATTCTAAATGAATCACAGACCTAAATGTAAAATGCAAAACTATAAAACTCCTGGAAGATAACATGGGAAAGAACCTAGATGACCTTGGGTAAGTTGATAACTTTTAAGATACAGCACCAAAGGCATGATCCATGAAAGAAACAATTGATAAACTGAACTTCATTAAAATTAAAAACTTCTGCTCTGTGAAAGACAATTGTCAAGAGAATGAGAAGGAAAGCCACAGACTGGAAGAAAATATTTTCAAAAGACTCACCTAATAAAGGACTGCTATCCAACATATACAGATAAAACTTAAAACTCAACAATAAGAAAACGAGCAACCTGACTTATTGAAAATAAGTAAAAGACATGAAGAGACACCTCATCAAAGAAGATATACAGATGGCAAAAAGTAGATAAAAAGATCCTTCACATCATAAGTCATCAAGGAAATGCAAATTAAAACAACAATGAGATACCACTACATATTCATTAGAATGGCCAAAATCTAGAACACTGACAACACCAAACGTTGACAAGGTTGTGCGGCAACAGGAACTCTCATTCATTGCTGGAGGGAATGTGAAATGGTGCAGCCACTTTGTAAGACAGTCTGTCAGTCTCTTATAAAACTAAACATACTCTTACCATACAATCCAGCAATCACACTCCTTGGTATTTACCCAAAGAGGTTGAAAACTTAAGGCCACACAAAAACCTGCACATGAATATTTATAGCAGCTTTATTCATAATTTCAAAAACTTGGAAACAACAAAAAGTCCTTCGGTAAATGACTGGATAAACAAACTGTGATAATCCAAAAATGGAATATTATTCAGTGTTAAAAAGCAACAAGCTATGAAGTCATGAAGAGACATGGAGGAAACTTAAATGCATATTACTAAATGAAGGAAGCAAATCTGAAAGGCTACATACTATGTGATTCCAACTGTATAATGCTGGGGAACAAGCACAGCTATGGAGACAGTAAAAGGACCAGTGTTTTCCAGGGTTTAGGAGGGTGGAGGGAATAAATAGGCAGAGCACAGATGATTTTTTTGGGCAGTGAAACTATTCTGTATGATACTACAATCATGGATACATGTCATTATACATTTGTCCAAACCTATAAAATACACAACATCAAGTGTGAACCCCAATGTAAACTACAGACTTTGGATGATAATGATGTGTCAGTGTGGTTCATTGATTGTAATAAATGCATCACTGTGGTGTGGGGTGTCGATAGTGGGGGAGGTTGTGTGTGTGTAGGGGGGAAAGGGGTACATGATAAATCTATGTACCTTCCAATCAATTTTGCTGTGAACCTAAAATTGCTCTATAAAATAAAGTCTGTTAAAAAGAAGCAGGGGCTGGCCCCGTGGCCGAGTGGTTAAGTTCGTGTGCTCCGCTGCAGGTGGCCCAGTGTTTCATCAGTTCGAATCCTGGGCACGGACATGGCACTGCTCATCAAACCACACTGAGGTGGTGTCCCACATGCCACAACTAGAAGGACCCACAACAAAGAATGTACAACTATGTACGGGGGCGTTTTGGGGAGAAAAAGGAAAAAAAAATCTTAAAAAAAAAGCAGAAGTGGCTTATATTAATATCAGATAAAGGAGAGTTCAAAGCAAAAAAAGTATGAGACAAAGAGGGACATTACATAATGATAAAAGGATCAACACACAAAGAAGACATAATGACCCCAAATATGTATGCACCAAACAACAGACCTCAAAATACATAGAACAAAAATTGATAGAACTGAAGTGAGAAATAGACAAACCCATGGTTATAGTTGAGGATGTCAACTTCCCCCAGTAAGCAAACAATAGGACTGCCAGACAGAAAATCAGCAACGATATGGAAGATCTGAACAACACAGTCGATCAACAGGACCTAATTACCACACATAGAAATCTCCACTCAGTGACAGCAGAATACACATTTTTTTTCAGGCACTTATGGAATATTGACCAAGACAGACCATATCTTGCACCACAAAACAAACCTCAACAAATTTGAAGTAACTGAAATCATACAGATTGTGTTCTCTAACCATAATGTCATCAAACTAGAAATCAGTAACAGAAAGACAAGAGAAAAATCTCTAAACACTTAGAAATTAAACACCATAATTCTCACTTTTAAATAATCCATGAGTCAAAGAGAAAGTCTCCAAGGAAAATTTTAAAAGTACATAGAACTGAATGGAAATGAAAAGATGACATATCAGAGTATGTAGGATGCAGCTAAAGTGGTATAGAGAGTTAAATTTATACTATCAAGTGCTTCTATTAGAAAGAATGAAGGGCTTTAAATCAATAATAAAAGTTCCTACCTCAAGAAAATAGGCCACCTCCATCAAGGGAGGATGGAATGATAAGTCTGCAACCTGGAAGACGACCTTTGCCCAACCATGCTGGCACCCTGACCTCCACCCTCCAGAAGTGTGAGAAATAAATTTTTGTTCTTCATATAAAAAAGAAAGACACTAGAAAAATAAGAGCAAAGTAAACCCACAGCAAGCAAAAAGAAGGATACAGTAAAGAACAGAAATCAACGAAATTGAAAACAGAAAACGATAGAGAAAACCAATGAAATAAAAAGCTGGTTCTTCAAAAAAGATTAATGAAATTATAAACCTGTAAAAAATGAACAAAAATAAAAAGAGAGAAGATACCAATGGTCAAGATCAGGGATGAAAGAGAGAAGATCACTACAGATCCTGCAGCCAGTAAAAGGACAATAAGGCAGGGCTATGAGTAACATTATGCTAATAAATTTGACAGAAAAACCAGCAAAGATATAGAAGATCTGGTCAACATAATCACCCAACATAATCCATTTGACATATATAGAACACTCCACTCAACATGAACAGAACACACAATTTTTAGGAAAAAAAGAACCAATCCTTTGAAATCCTTGAACTATCAAAACTCAAACAAGGAGAAATAGGTAATCTGAATAGTCCTATTACTGAAATTGAATTTATAATTTAAGAGATCCAGAAAATGAAATCTCTAAGCCAAGTTGGTTTCACTGGAAAATTCTTCCAAAATACTTAAAGAATTAACACTAATTTTTTATAACCTCTTCGAGAAAACGGAAAAGGAAGGAACATTTCTTAACTCATTTTATGAGGGCAATGTTACCCTGATCATATAACCAGACAAAGAGAGTACAAGAAAAAAACTATAGACCAACACTTTTCACAAACTTAGAAGCAAAAATTCTCAACAAAATATTAGCAAACAAAAAAAAATTATATACTGTGATCAAGGGGGATTTATTTCAGGTATGCAAGGCTGGTTCAATATCTGAAAATCAAGCAATGAAATCCACTACAGTCATGCACAGCTTTATGCTGGGGATACGTTCTGCAAAATGTGTCGTTAGGCCATTTCATCCTCATGTGAACATCAAAGAGTGTACTTACACAAACCTGGATGGTATAGGGTACTACACACCTAGGCTATACGTTATTAATCTTATTGGAAAACCGTCATATGTGTGGTCCACTATTGACTGAAATGTTATTATGTGGTGCATGGCTGTATATCAGTAGGCTAAAGAAGAAAATTATATCATATAGTTGATGCAGAAAAAGCATCTGACAAAACCCAATACCCATTCATGATAAAAACTCTCAGCAAGTTAGGAGTAGAGGGAAATGACCTCAACTTGCTAAAGAGCATCTACAGAAACCTATGGCTAACACTATAATCAATGGTGAAAGACTGAATGCTTTCCCTCCAAGATTGTGAACGAGGCAAAGGTATCTACTCTCACAACTCTTATTCAACATAGTCTCAGAAGTTCTAGTCACTGCAACAAGTCAAGAAAAGGATTAAAGGGTATATGGATTGGAAAGGAAGAAATAATACTGTCTCTATTTGCAGATGACATAATTGTCTATGTAGAAAATCCCAGGGAATCTACAAAGAGGAAACTCCTAGATCTAATAGATAGGTTCTACAAGGTCTCAGGATATAAGATTAACACACAAAAATCAATCACATTTTTTGTACAAACAATGACTATGTAGAAACTGAAATTAAAAATACAATACCCTTTACAATCAATCAAAGAAAATGAACTGCTGAAGTATAAACTTAACAAAAAATGTCCATGGGCTATATGCTGAAAATTACTCAACAGTAAAAAAAAACTAATTAGAAAATGGACGGAAGACATGCAAAGACATTTCACTGAAGAGGATATACGGATGTCAAAGAAGCACACAAAAGAAGTTCAACATCATTAACCATTAGGGAAATACATATTAAAATCACAATGAGATATCACTTTATACCTATCAGAATGGCTAAAATGAAAAAATAGCTACAACACCAAATGCTGGCGATGATGCAAAGAAAAGATTGGATTTCTTCTATATTGCTAGCGGGAATATTTTCCAGACAGCCTGGAAAACAGTTTGCAGTCTCTTAGAAAACCGAACATGCAACTACCATATGATCCAGCTGTTACACTTGTTGGCATTTATCCCAGAGAAACGAATACTTATATTCACACAAAAGACTGTACAAAAATGTTCATAGAAACTTTATCCATAACACTGGAAACAATCCAGATGTCCTTCAACAAGTGAATGGTTAAACAACCTGTGATACATACATATCATGGAATACTACTTAGCAATAAAAAAGAATGAGATATTGTTACACACAACCTAAAGGAATCTTCAAAGAATTATGCTGAGTGAAAAAAATCTATTGGAAAGTTTACAGCCTGTGTGATTCTACTTATGTAATACTCTGTAAACGACACAATTACAGAAAAGAAGAACAGATTAGTGCTTGTTAGGGATTAGGGACCAGACGGTAGAGAAGGAGAGAGGTCAGATCCTTGTGATGGTGGGACTGTTCTGCATGTAGCCTCTATCAATGTCAGTATCCTGGAGAGATGCTGTACGTCGTTTTGCAACATGTTACCATTGGGGTAACTAGGTAAGTACACATAGACCTCCCTGTATTGTTTCACATAACTGCTTGTGAATCTACCATTATCTTAAAAAAATTTAATTAAAGAAGTAAAAGAAATAAAGAAAGATATATTCACACATAAAAACACGTGACACAGCAGGTAGGATGATAAACTTAGAATCAGAGGATCTACATTTGTGTCCGCAGTCTGCCAGTTCCAGCTATTGTGACAAATTGGATAGCTGTTCACGAAGCCTGTTCTCTTATTTTAGGTACACAACAAGACTAGATTTCTCGGTCTTTGCTGCAGTTAAATGTGGTTGTATGACCAACGGGATGTGGGTAGAAGAGATATTCATCACTTTTCGGGCTTGCCCCATAAAAATCTTCTAGACGCCATGCTCCATTTTCATGCAGAAGAGCATGGTAAACTTGAAAGCCACATTTTGAAGATGGAAAAAATAAAAAACAACAAGAAAGTGAGAAGCCTGTGGCCCTGAGTCACTATTTGGAGGACAATTGATCATGAGAACCCATTTTTGGACCTCACATGAGCAAAAAATAAACTATTTCATTACACCATGGAGATTTGGGGCATCCAAGCCTTCTTAACTCACAATCATTCTTGGCAGCTCTTCAGAAATCAAGTCCAACACACTCTTCTGGAACATTCCACTGCCTCTCCTGTTTGGATCTGCAGATTCATTGGTTAACCATATCCTTTTATCCAATGAGGCAATATTAACAATGGCCTCTGACTTATAGAGAGTCTTCTCTTTATGACCCTAAACCCAATATTAAAAAAAAATTTATAACCCCCCTACCTTGTTCCAAGAAGGATTTAAAGTAGCTGACAAAAATACATACACTATACCAAGACCAAAAAATTTGGAAAGAAAAAAGGCAACCATAAGAAACAGAAACAGGAAATTTAAATAATCCTAGGGGTGAGGTAAATACATAAATACATCCATAAGAAGCTATATACTTGTAGAACTCAAGTTTACCTATAAGATTGCTAGCAGCCTAGATGATTGCGAAATATGGTATATTCCAAGATTTATTTCACACTTTTTGTTATTTATCAAGATTTATTTGCATGCCTTTTATTAAGGGAAAAAACACGCAAGCCAGAAGCTGTTTGGAAAAATACTACTTATCGTGACTGACATTGGAAAGGCTTTTCTCCTATGTGCTCTCATAGAAGGGACAGTGAATAAGGAAATAACATCATCTAGAGCAACCTTAGAGCGAACACTGCCATGAATCAAAGATCGTTAAACTTCAAAATTGAAACATTGATAGAAAGGGAATCCTAAGTGTAAATAGACCCTTCTTTTTCCTCATTTACTTTCCTCAGAAATCCTCAATATTAACTGAAATATGTTCCTCAGTTATCACTTAATCTAGGAGAAAGAAATAAGATAGAAATCTAGATTGTAATTAGTGTTCTCAGTGATTTCTATGCAATTGTAGGTAAATTGCTACTCATTACCAAAATAGGAACTGTGTTCAAATTTGTGAGTTTTCAGAACCTGGAAGCAGACACAAACACAACCATTCATTGGAAAACATCCATGCACGTTTCCTCTGGGTTTTAGAGTAAGAATGCTGTAGAAAAAGCTGGAGTCATTTAAATGTGATATATGAGACAATTAGCTATAGAATAGTTGAGGAAGATTACTTAAGATCAGATAATTGTTCTCAGTGTAAATATAAAAAGTTCATTAACTTTTTAAAACAAATCTGAATAACAAAAATTTAGCATCATTATAAAATTTAAGAATATAAGAATTCCAACATTTTCTGTTTATAAGGTAAAAAATTTGTGTCGCGCTCCAATTCCTAGTATAATGTATAAAAATACTTTCCCTTTCATACACCTCTCCTATCCTTCTTTTTTAACATATTCCTCTTGATCTGAGGAATTATATGATACGTGAAACAAGATATTTTTCCTGTCCACAAGGGGGACCCTTTGCACCATAGCATCAAAGTTTATACAGCACAGATCTTACTGCTAATACACCATTTGGTGAAATGCATGATGGGCCATAAAAGGCTAGGAAGTCCAGTCATCTCCCCTCTCCTTGGTCTCACCTGTGAATCCAGGCTGACAGATACAGACATAACCTGAAGCTTCAGGGTAGCTGAATGAGGAAGGCAGCTGAGCAACGCGTCCATACTGTTGCTCTGAGGACCGCTCCACACATTCCCCATCAGACTGGCAGGGATTACTGCTGCATTCATTGATGTCGGTCTCACACTGGGCACCTGTGTATCCTGCAGGATGGAAGTTCAGAGAAGCTGCTGAGCTAAAGCTCTCAACCACAGAGCATATGCCTGAAAAGGAGGCTGACCACTGTGCTGGCGCCAATTACCAATGATGTGCAAGGAACTAGCAAAGGGAATCTGCTAAGAGGAGGCTTCCAAGACAATAAGCAGTAGCAATGGGAACACTTGTATAATACCGGCCAGTATTTTTTACAAAGATTTGATTAATAAGGCTTCAAATAAAATGGGACTTCAGGATAACCTTGATTTAAAATGAACCTTTTAACTAAACACTCCAATCCCTCAAATATTCCAATGGTTGGAATTTTAGCAAGAAAAAATAAAATATTTTTCAGGAAAATAGCTGCAAAGTCAGCAGTATCCACACAGCCAACCCTAAATTCTCTTAAAACTCAACGTAAATGTAAATGGTTCCTTCCTAAAACTCAGTGGGCAGAATGAAAAATTATTTCGTATTTGAATGGATTTAGCTGGGTCATTTTATTAGGGACAGGAATAAAAGCAATAAAACATGAATGATTTAGTACTTTATAAACATTTGATGTATTAAATATAAAAGAAAGTCCCTACCAGAACTGTTTCTTTGGTTTTACATACATATGCACCTGTTAATATATACATATAGTTTTATCGTGTGTGTGTTAACGTAACTGGAATTGTACTGTATGCATTCTTCTCAAGCAGCTTTTTTCACTCCCTTGCACAATCTATCCATGTTAGTAACGTAGATGTAACTCATAATTTCTAACTATTGCCAAGTATTACCTCATGTGGATGTACCATAGTTTAATCATTCCCTTAGTGGGTTTATACACATTTTCGTTATTACAAAAAATGTGTCAGTGAATATCATTATATATGCATGCTTACGTACATGTCTGAGAATAACCCTGGGGTCCATGCCTCGAAGAGGAATTTCTGGGTTATAGGTTATGTACATTGTTTATTTTAATAGATACTGTAAACACCTCAGAGCAGTTATACCATTTACATAATTACCAGCACTGGACCAGTGTACACATGGCTCTAAACCCTTGCCAACATTTGCTATCACCAAATAAAATTTTTCACCAGTTGGTTAGATAAAAAATAATACCTCGTTGTTTTGGTTTACGTTTTCCCCAGTTACTATTGAATTTAACATCTTTTGGATTTCTTTTTATCATTTCATATCTTTTTCCTGTTTTTTCATTAGACTGTTTTCTTTATTCATTTATAGGAGTATTTGTATACTATGTACGGTTCTAGTCCAAAGATGTAAATTTAGTAAGATGCAAGACAAAGCTGATGAGTGGGACCGGGACAACATCAGCTGTTTTGCGAGATGGTGAGAAAGCTGCAGGAAGTTCTTAAAGAAACACAATTTGATTTATAATACAAGCGACCTCACAGTCAACTAAGGGTCTTTGTAACGCCACTTAACACTACTGAGAAATATGTTTTTGAACTAAAATTTGCAATCCAAAATTATAAAACTTATAAAGCAAATCATGGTAGCTCTTTGCTTTAAAATCACTCAAGGGCTCCCCCTTTCACACGGAATTCAAAACCTTAACCTAAAATGATCTTTCTTACATGGCCACACTCCCATCTCGACATTCCTATGCCTAGAATGGCTTCTACCCCAGGGCCTTTGTAACACTGTTCCCTCCCCTAGAAGACTCTCCTCCGACACTTCGGTTGGCTGACTCTTAGTTTTCAGGATTTATGGTGTATTTCTTTCTCAGAATGACATTCCCTTGTGGACAGATCTAAATAAGATTGCATTGTCTCCTCTCATATTACCCAATTCTTTTCTTTCATTGCTCTTATAATCACTTTTATTATGTATTTTTGTGTATAGTTGTCTCCCTCAACAGACTATGAACTCCACAAAAGCAGGGGCTGTGGTCTTTTATTCACCCCGCCAGTACTGAGCAATACGTAAGGTGAGGACCTTCAATCAATGACTGAATGAGATTCAAATAGTACTAATCAACAATTTAGATTATAATCCTAGTTTAGCAAATAAACTAGACAATTGACTAGTAACAAGCAAATAATGAGACTATAATGTGATTGCTCATTTTGTAATTTTAATAAAAACCTGAGCGGGGTCTTACGTCAAATCATAACCACAACGTAAATTATGTTGCTCAAAAGTATAACACACTTGTTACATATGACCCTTGGGTCTTTCTCAGCCATCTGAAGAAGAAACTTACAGTTGAAAAAGGAAACTAAAAGCACATGTCTGATCAAGATCCCACAACTCTGTGCAGTGCCCCTTTCCCCAGGAACCCTCAGTCTCTTAAACTTGAATGTTTGCTCTTAAATACTTTTATTTCATGCTTAAGGATCTACAAATATTCACTTAGACAATGGTTTTCACAGCAAGTTTTTATAAACTGGTATTCATTGTTCTACAGAGGACCTTGCTGAAGAAAGCTTGGACTACTTCCAATTTTCTTCTCATTCTAAGTTTCAAGACTCGTGCATAAGCCAGGTTAGGAAGTAATTTAGAACCTCCATAAATCCTCGTTTGTTTTCCAGCTCATGTGTTATCTTATTCCTATCATGAGCATTAGCATGGTTCTGATTTATAGTCGTGCCAGTCCTGTCCCCATCCCTGGGGCCCTGTGAGGACTTTGTTTGCTGTTCCCTTTAACCATGTATATAAATAGACTCCTTCAGTCAAGGCTATATTCAATAGTTTTAACAAGTTTTTCTGTAAAACTCTGTACAAAGAAACAATATGATACTGAATGAAGTCTCCAGGGTTCTTATATTATGTTTCGTTTTATTTTTTAAACAAATCTAATCTTATCTGGGTAACGGGAAAACTTTTAAGATAAGCATTTAAAGTGACTGACAGTTCTTTAATTAATTCTTTTTGATATGAGGACCCTGGGCACTTATAGCAGTGGATTCTTGCCGTTGCTTCAGTGGCAGTGGTCTCACGATCCAAAGGAATGGTCTCCTTTTCTTAGATCTAGAATAGTTTGTAGCATTAAACATTCTATTTATATACAACAGTGAGAATAGGGTGTAAAGATATTCTGAATTTTCTATCTAGGCAAAATCTCCATCCATCCAGTGACCCAAGAAAGAAACTCAGGACTGTCCTAAATCTGTGCCCTTTCTTAGTCCCCACATCATTTCTGCCTCCTAAATGACTCTCATGCCTGTCCATTTCCTCATCTCCACTCTCACCCCTGTAGTCTTAGTTGTGCCAAACAGGCTTATCTCTTGCTTAAACTACTGCAGAACTCCTTCACTGGATTCCCTGCCTTTGGTTTTAATCCCCTCCATCATCTTCCACGACAGTGCCAGAGAGCTCTTTCTGAATTAACAGGTCAGATTATGTTACTTCCCTGCCCCACAGTTTGCAGGGCAGATAACAGCGTTGTGGTCTGGCTTCCCTTTTGTCTTGCTCCCCAGCCTGTCTCTTTACACCAGCTCTACCTGGCCTGGCATTTTTGAACAATCAACTTCCACAATTAGACACCCTCTTTTCCACGTGTGCCTGCTGCCCTTTCTTCCTTCTTTCCTTCCTTTCCCTCTCTCTTCTTTCCTTAAATAAGGCCTAGGGCCTAGAATGGCCAAGCTCCTAATTTTGGTATCTGGTAAACATTTATTGAGTGCTTACTATGGTCCAGGCTGAGCTCAGAGCTTTGTACACATTACTGGATTTATCTCCCAAACAACTCTATGAGGTGGGTATTATTAGCATCATCTTTGCTTTATAGAT
Source organism: Equus quagga (assembly GCF_021613505.1). Lineage (NCBI taxonomy): Eukaryota > Metazoa > Chordata > Mammalia > Perissodactyla > Equidae > Equus > Equus quagga. The sequence continues at coordinate 57,093,970 of NC_060278.1, read as the reverse complement.
GGGGAAACGGGGGCTCAGAGCAGGAAAGTAACTTGTCCAAAGTCACAAGGCTAGCGAGTACGTTTCCGGGATATGCTTACTTTCAAGTCTTCTAAAACGGTGCCTCCTCAGCCAAGCTAACCCTGTGCTTCTTCTCCCCTTATTCCCTTTTACAGAATTGATAATCTCTTTGTACTGCATCAAAAATTGCACGATATACATTTGTTCATGCTATATCCCTATTAGAATGTAAGGTCCTTGGAAGAAGGGACTATGTCTTTTCGATTCCCAGGCCCCTCCCTGATACTGAAATCCATGTGGTTTAATGATTGAATCCGTGAGCGAATGGAGTACACGCTAGTTTGTTTTTTTCAGGCAGGTCTTAACTGCCTGACGCCATTACAAACCCCCCAGAGAAGAGAAACTATCTCCCATATGTGACTGCCTCCTCCTGGTGTACAAAGGGGTGGGTACTAATTGTTGTGTTTTTTGGAGTACTTAATATGTGCCAGGCTCTATTTCTATAATTCTATTCTTCACAAGAATACAACTAAAGTATTTTTATCCTGTGTTTTCAGATAAGGAACTTAACAATTATGAGGTAACTCACCCTACTTCACTCAGTTAATAAATGGTGGACTTGTCCTACTCACAAAATGGTTGACTCCACTCCCTACCTCTGAACAGAGGTCCTGTCCAGAGTGTTGATTGAACGTTGAGTGGTTGTTGATGTCAAGAATGTAGAATAACATGTTTGGGAAAAATTTCAGTATTTAAGTTAAGCCAATAACCAAAGGATAGCAAATATGCCCTATTTATTATCTAGAAGTGGGAAGACACATGACATACATAGATTTCTGAGCCGCAGAAGAATCCAAACTTTCTTTTATAATTTCATGTTTCTTTGTTTACCTACAAAATATATTTAACCAAAGCATGTTAAATGTCCCTTAGGCAATGGGATATCTTTCAATCAGAGGCTACTACCAGTTGGATTGACTCCAGTCTCCTCCCCAACCACAGGATTATCCTTTCCTTAGACAATTAAATGAATGGGGAAAAGGAGATGGATGATCAGTAGGTTTATAACAACTAGATCTTGAATAATCATAAGTTTATGATTTTTTTTCCAGTGGTTTAATTTTATTTTGCAACAAATTAGCTGGCACCAGGAGCAGTTCATCTAGATGTTGTACAAGCCCGGTGGAAATCTGGCAAACACCTAGGTCGTGGAGGCAGGGGTGGGCACCACAGGTGAGGAGGCCCCTAAGACGAACTACATTCAGGTGATGCTGCAGGAGAAAGATGCTCTAGAGAGGCTGAAGGCCCCAGGCTTCCCAGAGAGCCTGGTGATCCAGACTTACTTTGCTTGTGAAAAAAAAAAAACAAGAACTTGGCTGCCAACTTCCTCCTCAGTCAGAATTTTGAAGATGAGTGATGCCAGGAGATCAGGCTACCCACTGTCTCCTCCTTACCCCCAACTCCACAAAAGTTTTATAAAATAAAACATCATAGCACATAAAAATCTTCCACTTCTACCAGTGAAATCCTAGTGAGAATGAGGTCAAAAAAATGTCAAGCAGGTGGTTTGCCAAAATTAATATTAATTTTTACACATGGCCTGTTGACTCAAGTGTTACATACTATTTTCTCCTGATTCTGGTATCACCTCTACACTCAAGTCTAATTACTCTTTATGAGTAATTTTTAGTTATGGTTTATGTGTGTTCAACCTGTATTCTCATTTACATTATAAATGCTTAGGCAAACACTCCTATTTCTGGAAAATCATTCTACACCCTCGATGGGGACCATCAAAATCATGTTGACTGACTCCATGAATTATAACACAAGCTCCTAGAATTTTAACATTGTTTCATGGGTTTCAATATATTTTAGATGTCAAAAAGAACATCTTGGAGGAAAAGAAAGCATCTTCCAGTGAATTTTTCTCCATGAAGACCATGCTGAAATCGATCCTTCCATTGGTTTTGCCTCTCTATTTCTTCTAGAAGGTTCTTATCCTTGGGCAGCTTGATAACCTACTTTGGACAATGTGTACTGTAGCAATAGGTATGTGTGAGTACTGAAGAATAAAACTAAGTTAAACAATGATAACTAAAAGAAAGAGTTAGTTTTAAACCTTTAACGACAAGAATTTTTAGTTTCTATTTGCTAAAAGTGATTTGTTTCTATTCTAAGCCAAAAACAAAAAAAAAGATGGAAGATATTTTGTCACTTACCAGGCCAGCAGTGACAAGTGTAATTGTCAGCACTGTCCTCACATGTAGCATTATTGTGACAGGGTTCTGACCAACATAGAGGCATCAAGGTCTCACAATGTGTCCCTGTGAATCCACTACCCATGCAGTTACAGCTATATCTGGAGAGTAAAATGAAATTTTCACATCAAGTCTTGGTTATGTTGAGATCAAATATCTTTATCCTGTCTCTTCACCTGTCCATCAACCTGAAACCCACGGCATGGTCTTAATACCTATCTCAAAAACTCTGGGGAGTTATCTCGATAGACCTTAATTCATTATGTGTTTCCATGTTAATATCTTATCATTTTTATTTATAGTACAGCTTTATGAAAAATTATTTGGAAAACAAATTGTTTACTTCAGTTCCCTCATCCACAAATCGAATATTACCTGTATCACAGGGTTATTGTGATAATTCCGCATACATACAAAGAATAGATATAGTATCTCAAGCATCAGAAAGTACTGAATAAATTGCTGCTAAATAGTACTTAAAGTTGTTAATATTTGTGAAGGCAGTAGAGAATGATTTATACCATTGTGGCACTCTTTTATATAGAGAGCCCATTAATAAGGTCCTTTATGAAAAACGAAACAATAAATTATGGAACAAACCAGGAAAAACCTTCATTAAATGAATTATGACTTATGTTCTCTTGTTTTTAGATTACAAGGATATTTTAGTCTTGCTGTTTATAATTATTCATTCAATGAGTGGGATCATCTGACAGACCCCAAATACAAATCTCATGGGGGAATTTATTGACTTTATCAAGAGGAGGCTTTTAATTTAGATGAGAGCTCTTCAAGGACTTAGTATTGTAAAAATGTGAACTTGCCCATTTGGCTTAGATAAAGTGGGGGTCTGGGGGAAAGGACACCTATGAATTTACAAAGCAGTTAGAGACCTGTCCACCATGGATATTTACCACTGAACACAGACATTAAGGCTTCACCAAGAAAACTGAAATATTAGCAAATATAATAAGTGACTATAATTGTTATACATATTGCTAGTTAGAAATCCTCTGTTCACTATTCCATTTGTTTAATTAAAAGTGCTTACTAAAAATCTACTCTATGTCAGACATTAGAGACAAGAGCCTTGTACTGAAGGCTGGCCAGTGGACCTGTTCTTGGAATTAGAGACTTCATCCACATAATTCCTTTGATCTGCAAGAACCTTGTTTCACGTATAGTTTCTGACTTTCCCATATACCTCATAGCCAATGTGTTAATTTTTTGTTGTGGGAAAATAAAGTCAAGTCATATCTGGTCACCTTGTGATTACTTTCTCAAAATTTAGGTAATAAGAGAAACAAGGGTAACATAGAAAAATTACTCATGGCACACTCAAGTGAGGAGATGAAAGGTGGCAGGGTTTCAGCCCCCTTCTGTTTGCATTACCGTAGGAATCAAAAGCTTTGTGTAATTCCTATCTTGTTGCTTTCTGGAGACAGTAAAGCATGGATGGGAGAGTCTCCTTCTTTTCCACTGGAGTTCTTATGTGGGAACTTCCATTTTTGTCTACCTATGTGTTGGCCAGTTACCTGCCTCCAAGAATGTAGATTCATGCTACTGGAGACTGATTTGCATGTAACAGAAAGTCAGAGCAAGATGTGGAATGTGATTAAAAGTTTCGCTTTATAGTTTACAAAGAAAATATACAACCACATTGTTCTACTTAAAATCATTCTATTTTGCTGGATATGTTTGAAGCACACAAGGCTTTTATTGCTCTCCTTTGAGTCTGATTAACTTTGAAATTTAGATTCGGGATAAATTATGTCTTATTTATTAAATAAAGGAAAGTTGGATTCTAGTTCTCCTTTTGCAAAGAATTAACTGTGTGAATTTGTGGGAGTCACCCAGCTTCCCTGACTTTTAGCCTCCTTATTGTAATATGGGAACAGTAATGCCCATCTTGCCTTCCACTGAGCTGTTGAAGGATCCAACAAGACGCTAAGTGATGATGCTATTAAAAACTGTTATGCATCTGATAACTCACTACATGTGGTTTAAATAAGTACTAGAAAGTTCTTTTCAAAATATTTGATATGAATTTCAATTACCATTATCCAAATTTATCTCCATCATATTAATGTGTAATTTATTGTTATTTTTGACCGAAAAGCCAATGATTGAATCTGATTTGGAGCAGAATCACATGGCTACGTCTCATCATTTTGCTTTCTCAAAAGTATTCATTGAATTCCCCCAAACACCTGGAAATTCAAGATAAAATTAATTTAAGATCACTTCCCTTTCCAGCAGTGTTTATATAAAATTCCTAAAAGATCGATTTTTCACCACTATTTTCATGCTTCTTATCACATAGATACAACCTTATATTCACATATAGAAGAATCTCTAGCTTTGTTTTCACCCCTTTGCTATCTTCAACATGTTTATTTCATGAAATTGATAAGCCACCATTTTTCTGTAATATAAGCAGTTCTAAACTTTTACAAACGTGAATTGGAAGATCCTCACCATTGGGACAGATGACCTCTGAAGGATGCATTTTTTAGTAAGATCTGAAGGTTAAAGTATAAAGTCATCTAAAAATTTTAAGCTAAGGGTGTGAGATCTCCAAATTCTCCAAATAGTCCTTGGTCAATGAGTTCTCTCTGAGCCAATCATCGCATGGAGGAGAAAACTTACCTGTTGCTTCCATCCACACATAGCCCTCCATGGAGACACGGCTGACTGGCACACTCGTCAACGTTGAGTTCACAGTGATCACCAAGAAATCCAGGGGTGCAGGCACAGAAATAAGCCCCCAGAGCATCCTGACAAGTTGCACCATTTAGGCAGGGCTGGGACCAACATTCATCAATTTCCATTTCACAGTTGACACCTTGTAAAAAAGTCAGCACAGGAAAAAAGGAAAAGTTTTAGCGAAGTGTTAATATTCTAGGTCTTTCGCAATGCTTTATTTACCAAAGCTCTTGTCAAATGTTATGCTACTCAAAATAATTTTCCTCCTTCATTGTAATTGATATTAACTTTTTGGCATGCTTGTGGGGAGTTTCAAAAAGCAGAGCAGCTGTTATGTACAAAGGACTATTGTATACAACAGCTTGTGACTTTTCAGTCTATGGAAACAAGACATTTTTAGAACAAAGTCACTGTTAACTGTACTTTTGTTGGAAACCTAAAAGGGACTGATCCATGTTTTTAAATTATTTTTAAACACTTAGTTTAGTTAGGCATCATATAGTACAGTGAGTAGAAGGTCAGATTTCAAAGCCAAATGGATCTGGGGACCTTGGCACAGCCACATGCTGGCTGTTTGACCTTGAGCAACTTCCTTAACCTTTGCAAAGCTAAGTTTCCTCACCTGAAAATTGGAAAAATAGTTGTAACAACCTCATAGGATTATTATTATAAATGTGATGTATTCTAAAGTGCTTATAACAGTACTTGGTACATAGTAAGCATTTGCTAGAGAAAAAAAGCTATACTTGTTCTTTCCACAAACATTTATTGTACAAATATGATGTGCAATTATTTCCTTAAGTGTTCCTTTTGCATAGATATTTTAAAATTTAAATTTTCTGTAGTGTTGTAAAATACTACTTGCCAATAGAAAATAAGTTTGTGATTTAAACTGATTTTGTGCTATTCTTAGAAGCTATTTCATTTTAAAGTAATGTTATATTTAAAAAAATCTATATTTCTCCCTCCAAAAATAGTAGATGAAGATTATTTACTAAGCAAAATAAGCTCAAGATTTGAAAAATTAGTCACACTGAGGTAAGAAACTACCCTACCGAATCTGCCAAAGTAATATTTGATATACAATGATCAAATTTACATATAGGTTTTAAAAGACACAAAAGGGGGGAATGTCTATGTTTATCCATCTTTATTTCTGTGCTTATAACCTGGAATAATAAATTATGTATTAAAATGAGACTGAGGGATTTTTGCATAGCTCAGAAGTTGCTAGTGGTTTGATTTTGTGCCCCTTTCCTGATAGAAAATGCCACCTGCCGTTTACAGCTGTGACTGGATTCTACCAATACCTACGTTAAAAGGGATGCCAGCATATTAAATCTGAGTGCTTTTTTGAGAAGAAAAAAACTTAAAATTAAATTTGATATCGCTAAGAATGGAAAGTTGTGGATTAGTATTTGTTGCTAGGTAAATGGCCTGCTGTTTGAAGCCTGGCTCTTTCTTATCCAGTCTGTGAATGAGATTTTCCATATCTGTTTACTTGGCACCAGTTGGGTCCAGGGAAGAAGCTCTGAAGACCTGCGTTCTCATTCTGGTTCTCTCTCTGAAACGGCTTTTCAGCAATGCTTTAACATATTCATTTCTGCCATGTCAAATAATGCAATAATAGATACCTCTTCCAATTTTCAAGAATGTATGGAAGACAAAAATGATAAACTCTTTAAATTTTTTTCCTATAAATATTTTTCAACATACATAGCAACTAAAACTATAATGTGTTAGTACTCAGTAACCGTAAGTTACAAATTACCTCCCCTAAAATGACACTGACCAACTATGACCTTAAGCAGAGTGAACTGTGGTCACCCAGGTCGACGTGGATTCCCATAGTGCTCTCTGAGTGGAGGGCGATTGGCACTTATTAAACACCCACTGTCTGCGGGACAGGTCATGGTGATTTCACATGCATTCTTCTATCTCATCCCAACACATTTAAGGTCCGCTGACTTTCCTGTGCCTCAGAGCTAGTAAATGACAGTGTTTCTGCAATGCCTGTCTTCTAGTTCAGTTTTTTATCAATCCACTTTTTCAGAGTGCCTTTGCCTATATGCCATTGGATTACGTCCTTTGGTATTTTATTCATACATATTTGCTGGAAAGTGTTAACATATAAAGCCAAATCAATGGTTTAAAGCTTGTTAACACTTCTGAATTTTTTTCATAATTCGAACAAAATCTATATAGTCATCTGATATACACCCAGATTACTTCCTAATGCTTAAGAAATACCTTATAAACCATTATTTTAAAGACTGCAGCTCCACTTATAGGTTGTAGTTCAAACATTTTGTCTTTAAGATGACCCTGATGAACATAAAAGAATGTGTTTCAATAGCTTAGAGATAATTTCAGGTCAAACAACTATTTACTTTGGGGTGATTTATCTGTACTACTCTTAATAGTACTTAGCAACATGATTCTTATTGCAGCTTATCACTGCTAGTGATATAGACAAAAGGGATTTGGTCTGAGTGTGTGTGATGCCAAAATAGTTGGATGAAAAATGCTAAGTACAGTCCGCCATCCAGATGTTTTTGTATTTCCAGATGCTTGGCTTCAGAGATAAAACATCTGGATACTATGATTTACATTTGGATGTTTACTGCCACGTACTTACAGCCCTTAAATATATGCAATTAATCAACCTTCAAAAGAGTACCTGAATGGTTTGGGCCATTCTATCTGGAAATATTGATTTTGTGACTAGCGTTATTAAGTATAGCACCGTGTCATTACGTCCATGTAGCAACAGAAAGTGAATGCAGTTACAGCGAGTAGCACTTCTGTGGCGGATTCTCTAAGAAATAGGAAATTCTTAATTGTAAAATTCTTTTACAAAAATTCACTCAGGAATGAAACCAATCTGTTGGAATTGGTTAATAGTTCTTTATGAAAAAAAAGAAAACAGAAAGGGTAAGAAAAAAAAAACACAGGATAAGAGGAACTCTACATCAAAAGAAAAATGTACAGGACAGGGGAAAAAATTCCTCTGATTTCATGGCTCTGGTGATTCACCATAACTAAGACTGTGCTAATAACCACAGCGGCATCTCCACATGAACATAAGTCACCTGAGCTGTCAGGTCACTAGTTTGTGACTGACAGGGGTAGATCTACTCTGAACTACTCAACTGTCAAAAGAAGTTCAGAAATGTTCTGACAACCAAGTATTTTTAAAAATATAAATTTCGAAGAAGGATTAGAATTACATGCCTAAAGTATTTCCCTAAAGTATTCAGTAAAAGGATGAAAAGATGAGAGATTCCTAAGTTTACCCACTGGCTTTGGCAGAGAAGAAATATTCCTGACAAATAATCGAAGAGTGTTCTTTTTCATCTTCTATAAGACATAATCAATTTAAAGCCAAAAGCCACTCCACCTCATCTTGGTTCTCTTGACAATGCACTCTCTGGATTCTCCTCTTGCCTCTTCAAAGGTTCATGGCTTGATTCTCTTACCTTTCCACTTCCTCCTTTCTCTTTCACTCTCTTTTCTTCTCCTTTCTTACTTGCTACATCATACTTCTTTTCCTCATTCTTTTTCCTTATGTGGGAAGATCATATGAACTGACGTGAGAAGAGTTTGCTTCAATGAATATCTCCACTTTATATCCCTAAGGTGTAAGAGAAGGGCCAGGAGTGTTCCTGCCCTCCTCCCAAACCCCATCCTAACCTAGATGTCTAGTCAAAAGTCCCCATTGCCTGATGGGGAAGGCTGTCATGTTAGAATCCAAGAAGAGTGATATCAAAATACTAGCTTTAAGTGCACAATGTGTCCGTGCACATTGCCGGGTCATCTTCTGTCAGTGTAGCATTGCTATCGCCTCTTACTAAGAAGATCTCCTCTGCATCACAGAGACACCAGGAAATACATTCTCCTAAATCTCCTTCCCCAAATGGTTGACGGTTTGAGTTTGCCAATGAGTCACTTCTAGAACTGGAAGGTGGAAGAGAAGCCATGATTCTCTCGAGATTGCTCAGATGAGCCCCACACGTGGGCGGATGTGATTCAAAGCAACTTCCTAAGGAGTCTGGAGAATCATTCAGTCCACCGCTGTAGAATGGGAAAGTTGGAAACTTCCCAGAGACCCTTCAGAATTGCAGCACCTTCATAGGAGCTTTTAAAAACCTCCCCTTTTGGTGCGTTGGACCGAGATCTTTCCTGGCAACTTCTTTGAATTCCTCGCCCTCATCTCTACCTACTGTGTACAAACAGGGCCAACTTCATGGGTTTCATGGCACGTGACCTCTGCAGGACCCTGCATATCAGGACTCTGTATCAGTTTACTAGAGTTCTGTAGCAGATTACCAGAAACGGAGTGGCTTAAACCACAGAAATTTGTTGCCTCATAGTTTCGAGGCTACAAGTCTGAGATGAAGGTGTCATCAGGATTGGTTCCCTCAGAGGGCTGTGAAGAAGGAGCTATTCCATGCCTCTGTCTTTGGCATTCCTTGGCCTAAAGAAGCATCCCCCCAGTTTCTGTCTTCATCTTCACATAGTGTTCTTCGGAGGTGTGTGTATGCGTCCAAATTTCCCCTTTTTATAAGGAAACAAGTCATATCAGATTAGGGGCCCAATCTACTCCAGTAGGACCTTATCTTAACATCTGCAACAACCCCATTTCCAAATAAAGTCACATCTGAGGGAATTCAACAAAAGAGTTAGAACTTCAACATAGGAATATGAGGCGGGACACAATTCAACCCATAATAGATTCCCTGTCTGGTTTTATATTCTTCCTGCACCATCTTGAAATTCTTAATGATTTTCTAACAAAAGACCGTGAATTTTTATTTTGCATTAGGGCCCACAAATTATGTAGCCTGTTCTGTGTACCAGCCCTTAATTCCTAAGTTAAACTCTTTATATCTGAAATACATAAAATGACCATTTTTTTCCTGACCAAATCCTGATTGATACACAGAGAGGAAGGATTTCCTAAGATAGGAAACATTTGAGCAGAATATTCAAGCAAGCAGAACTGTAACCCCCAGGTGAAAGGAGAGAAGCAGAGAGTCAAAGATACAGCCAAATGGAAGCTGGAGTAGAAGCCCCTTTCTCCTCACCCCCATCTTAGGCATGTTGGGAATTTGATAGAACCCTAGATAAGTGCTGGGATCCCAGGAAAGAGCATCTCATTTTCCTTCTACAACTTTGGAAACACATCAGACCACACATGGTTCCAAAGCCAACATAGCACAGAATGACAGGACAGAGAAAACTACATAGGATCTGGGTGGATGGAAATGAAATAGTTTTATAGAGAATGCTTGTTGAAGCATGCAAAGCAGCCAAATGCTTCCTCTAAGTGAAATACTTACTTTTTTATATATTGTTGAGTTAAGGAATTATAAAAATTGTACCTATTACTATTACTTCCCTTCTTCCCCTTTTCCTTTGACATTCATCATGGAAGAATAGAGAGCACATGGATTTTATAGACAGACACCCAGGACTGAACTCTGCTCTGCCACTGTTAATTCTGAGGTTGGATATAGTTAATGCTCAATGAATGATGGGTATTACCTATAGTCTGTTTGTTCTTTATTTCCTGTATTCCTTCCTCAATTCCTCAGGGTAGATAAAAATCTTAAAATATTTGAGAAATTATTGAAAGCAAAGATAACTCTTAAAGGGAATTTGGAATAGCTTCAAATTCAGTTAAATATAGATGCCATGCTGAGCATACGAGCTAGAGACCAGAAAAATTTGGAGCAGCCATTATATTAATACAAAAATCTACAACTGACATATAAATAGATGCTGAGCCATCATAAATATATAACTAAAATTAGATAATAAATAGCTGAGGTGGATCAATAGGTTTTAAATTAGGAGAAAAGAAAGTAGTCAGTGGGGCTTTCCAGGGCTGGAAAATTACAAAGTAATAATTGTAGGTCAAGGACAAGAAGGTTTAGAGAACAGTAGAGGCAGACAAGCTCCCCATGAAGTCCAGGCTTGCTAAGGAGATGTCAAGATAGAGGAGTGATGGACGGTATGAGTCTGGAGAGGCCATTATGACTGAGATTCTGCTACAGATCAAGTAAGAGTTCAACAGAAGCTAAAAAATGAGAAGCTCAGGTGGTGGTGAGAATTTTGAATGATGAGTGGGTCTCACTTGAGGTCGTATATCTGTATGGCTACAGTGGAGTAGAGATGGTGGTCACTGAAAATAAGCTCAAGAAATTCTAAAAGTGCGGTCCATGAAATTCTGAAATAGCTCCCCTTTGGGTGTGGATAAAGTGAAAACTTCTTATTGTTGTATTTAAAACCCTTTGAAAAATATTTCCAGTTTCATTTCCCATCCCAATTCTGTCATCACTCTATATTCCAGTCATATCAAAGCATTTGCTTTCTCAAAACTGCCATACACCTCTACGCTTCCAAGAATTTGGAAGCACTGATCTCTCTCTGGAAATTTCTTTGCCACTCGTCCATCTGATGAAGTCACCATTTAAGATTTAAATTGAATGTCTCCTCCTCCTGGAAGTCTTCCCTGATTTCTTCACTGGTTCCATCCTCTTGTGTTTTCATAGCACTACCAGCTTTATATTTTTAAATTTTATTTTAATTTAATTTTAATTTTTTGTTACTTGCTTATCTCCAACAACTGCTTTGAAGACAATGATCCTTTCTTGTTATTGCTGATAATAGCCGACATTCATTGAGAGCTTATTTCACATGATGTAATCGGCTAAGCATTTTACGTATTTGATTTCATTTTGTTTAATCTTCAAAAAATTACCCATGAGGTACTTTTATTATGCCCATTTTATTCATGATGAAACTGAAGTACAGAGAAGTTAAGAGATTTGATGCAGATCAAAAAGTAAGAGAATGATAGAGCCACTTTAGATTCTAGTCAGTCTGAATTCAGAGCCTGTGCTCTTAGCCACGATGCTACACCACAGACCAATGCATCATGTTCTTCAAGGATGTCCATCCTCAGTGTCTTGCAAACACCTGCCCAGTAGCAGGTGTTCAGCAGTTTGCTGAGTTGAACTGAATGTGAGGAAGTTGGCTGGGAAAGAGGAGAAGTCATTGAGGATACTGGGAGTATCTTGGAGGTTCATAAGTAATTGCTCACAAGGAATAGAAAAGAGTAGTGTAAGTGGTAAGTGATGAGCCAGTGGTCTCTCAGGTGCAGTGGGCTCAATGAGAAAAACAACCTTTCCTCCTATCCCTGAGAATCAAGGCGAGAGGAACCCTTTAGTAAGACAAATGCCAAGTCCTGGCAAAGGCCAAGGGATTAAGTGTGTATTGGAAAAAAATAGAAAATGTTTTATATACTTGTGTTTGAGAAAAGACTACGGGTAGAGAAGCAGGTGACCACAGTAATGGAAATCAGGAAGCAGATTTTTCCTGTGACATTTTCACGTAAGGTCTACGTTAGCAGTCTGTAACTTTGGCCAGACCACCCTTCGGAATCCAGCTGTCTATAGGATGTCTTCCCAACTCACTCCCAGGCATCATTCTACAATCCCAAATACAAGCTCTCTCTCCTCGATCTACCCTCTCTGAGTCTCTATACCCCATCCCTGCCAAACTCTCTTCTCAGTGAATGGGATCATCATCCAGATCACCCAAGCCAGATTTCTAGGAGTTATTATCATCTTACTTGTTATTATTTCCCACATTCTATTTAGTGACCAAATCCTGTCATTTCTTCCTTGGAAATGGATCTAAGCTGCCACGCCCATTGCTGCCACAGAGTTTTTAGACTCTCACCATCTCTCAGCTGGTCTCATCGTTACTGGCTTCCCTCTTACAAATCTCTCTACAATTCTGAGAGTGATCTTTATAAAATACAAATCTGATTATACCAGTGCCTGTGTACATTTTTTACATAGTTCCCGCTTGTCTCCAGGATAGAGCAGAATTGCCTGGGAACGCCAGCAAAGCTTCTAAAAGATGTGGATTCTACTGGCACCACCTACAATGACGTTCTTGCAGCTCCAGGCCTCTCATACCTCCAGGCTGCACACAGGTGTTCCCCTTACTTATGATGCCCCACTTCTCTCTCCCTGCTTCCCCTGGCTAATTCTAACTAGCTCCCAAAGATTGAGTTCCACTATCACATGATCCTGGAAACTATACTTAACCACTTATACCTGCCTTAGGTGACATTGCACTGTACTCTCTTACTTCCCTGTAATATAAAAGTATGCATTATATTTTACTGCAACTGCTTATTTGTCCATTTTATCTACAAAATTATGAGCTTTTTTACGTCAAAGTCTTTGTCCTTAACACGAATATCTGTGGCATTTAGCTCATATTCTGGAACACAGGAAATGCTCGATGAATTTTGAACAAATGATTGAGTCACAGCTTTGGAATAATGCAGCATCTCTCCCACCAGGCGATATGGTCTGCGAGGACAGATCTTCTTAATGCTTCTACAAGCCTGAGCCCACTCTAAATCAAGAGCCATAAAGTCAAATTTATGGCTTTGGCAAATGTTTAAAACAAAACATTGTCTCTGAATGATTGTGCCCTGAACTTCTGATCAGTATTTAGAGATTTTGCACCTCAATATGCATCTTTCAGCAATTAGAGGTCAATGTTAACAGTCTGTGCCACAAGATAACGCGCATCATACGTTATCAGCCTGGAGCAGGTCTTGTCACTGATGCTGTCCTCATCGCTCATTCTGGCGGGGGGAGAGTGCACGGTGCATGCAGTGCGGCGCTGATTGACCACTCTGAACACCTTTCTCATTATCTTCAGAGCCATGCTTTGGAAGTAATTGTACTCTAGCTTTGCGTTATCATCCTAAGTTTGAGTCCACCTCATATATTTAATGTCTAACAGGCTTCTATGTGTAATAGCTTCCTTTTGAATAAGGATTATATACGCTATTTCTGGGTTCTTTAAGGAATCATGTATGGTGTATCAATCACAACAGTTATCAGAGCAAGTCCAGACCAAGCATCAGTGCAAAGGGGTGCTGGAGCCCCGGTTTCCTTTACAGCTACAGATTTACAGTGTGTTCTCCTCCTGTATATCACGGTTAGAATCTTTTTAACATCCTAGAGCAATGAAAAGAGGCTGGATGACTTCCTTCTCTGATTAATAGTGTCAAACAGGCACAATAATGATCAGCAAGATGCTGAGAGAGATTAAAGCAGGATTTTTTCTTTTCAGTGGGAACATCTTTGGGTTTTTATCCAGTAAGATTCCTAGCTCATGCATTTAGACACATCTTTTCTAAGGATACCAAAAAGAAATAAAATACACTTTAAAAACTATTCACTTAAAGGAGACTTTACAAGCCTAGAATTCATCTCTGAAGGATGATTGAATTTCATCAATTCAAAGACTGCTCTTTTCTCCCTCATATTTTAAACATCCAGGAACTATGATGCACTCTGCAGTCAACAGTGTCTTAGTGTTGTGTTATGTTTTAGTTGCAGAATTTTTCTTTAACGGTGTGTATGAAATCAATGTAATTATAAATGAATTAATTCAGATGAAATATGAAAATAGGTTTATTCTTTTATTATGTAACATTTATTTTACAATAATCATTTGTAAGTATTATTAATATTTTATTATTCCCACAAGAGTCTGCTCCAGGCACTCAGCCTCTCCCTAGGGCTTCAGTGACCAGTGAGTTTCCCAAAGCTTCTTATTGGAGGACCCCCAGGCCAGCCTGCCCTGCGCAGCCCTAACGAGGCATGGGAGTTCCTGCCAGACCTGCCATCAGGTGGACTTGGCTCCTTTGAGTAGGTAGGGCTTGGAATCAGGCAGATGCTTTGTGTTTTCATGACCTTTGAACTCTTCCAGACCCCCGGGTACCCTAAACCACAAGACACGCTCACGAGTAGCATGCCCTGTTTTATTTATCTGTCAAATTCTATTACTTTGTTATTGTAGTTATCCAAATCTTTTTGTGTTTCTACAAGTTATACTTTCACTGAGAGACAACTAAAATAACCTCTGCCTTCAATATTAAATGTTTTTTGCTAGTTTTCTTAATCTTTGTCATATTTTGTCCTTTCTTTTTTTATCATCAGTGAAAGTGTAAGAATGTTCGTGACACTATTTCATCCTCATCTTTCCAGAATATTCATGGAGGCTAGAACTGGTTCCAGGAAGAGAAAAGAAAGGCTCCTTCTGTCAGCCCTCAGGGCGGAGAATAGGGAGAGAGTTCTTGTGCTTTTTGTACCCAACAGTATTTTCCGGAGCACAGCTGTCCGTGTGTGGACATAGTCTACTCTGCCCGCCCTACTGCTTCTCCCAGCTCTGACCAAGTCACCCTTCCCACCTCTCCTCCAGCCATCTTTCTCTAAATCTAGAGCATTCTCCCTAAACGCTATTCCTCCCACTTTATTCCCATCATAAATGTCATAGCGTGTACACAGATATTATTGATTTTAAAGTATTATTTTCCTAGTCAGTAGGCACGACTTCCTCAATCTAGTGCTTATATCTTGTATGCGCACGTGTATTTTTTAATGTAAAAAATAAAATATATATCAAGTCTAAGTTAGAGTAACACATTTCAGAGTCTCCAAGATGCTGTGTTTGAAAAAAACACTACTTTTATGAATGGTTTATATCTTGCTTAATTTTATAAGTTTCTTGGGATGATTAGAGGAAAATTGCAATATTTGCATTTTATCCTAAATATGCCAATATTATACATTAGATACTTCTATAATTATGTTTTAATCATAAAAATATCTTTCCTGTGGTTCTTTTCATTAGAATCATTGTTATTCCTGAATATTTGAAATGTTATGATATCAATAAATTTTTAAATCCTTTATTTTATGATATGGCAGTTTCAGAAATTAAACTCTTGCCTAGACATATCATAATATTCCAGTTTAAACTCACAAATAGAGCACAAAGATTATGACCTCAATTGATCTATTCCTTAGTATGGTTCTAATACAGTCAAGAAAGAAAGCAACTCACATATAAAAAATGATAGCGTAAAAAGTACAGGTTAACATGGTTTCAACAGCACTGGTACTAGCAGCAATATTTGAAGATAATACATTAGTGACAACCAGCATTTTCATAGCCTGAAATAGCTTATGAAAAACTTTCACTAAATCATTTTCTTCTCACCATAACCCTGAGAGTTAGCTGATATTATTATATCCATATGTTAGAATGAGAAAATAGAGGCGCAGAACTATTGTTATTTATCAGTACCAAACCACTAGAAATCGTCAAAGCTGGGCCTGGAATCCCTGTCTCCTGCTGCTGAATTCCACAGCCTCTCCATCACACCCAGTCTTCGTTTTACTATCTGTTTTTGAGCTCATCCCCTCCTCACTCAGACCTGCACATCCACCCTGCTCGTGGCCACGCGGGCACTAAGAGAAGTCGTCAGATACAGGAAGATAAATGGAGCATGTCATTCACAACAAGTTGCTAAACCACAAACCAATTATCAATGCAAACATGATGGAAGAGACGATCACCCTTACTGAAACATCTCCGAAATTCTTCCCCTTTGCTATTAGCTGGTTATTATTCCCACAATAACAATAATAAATGCAGCCAGAGGACAAAGATTTCAGTGCGACATCCTGAAAGAGACGCACTTTTGCTCTGCTCAAAGCCCACTTTCTCTAGGAAACGTTTCCTGACTCTCAGCACCATTGTCGGCTCCTTTCTTTGTGCTTCCTCAGCACTCTGTTCAGAGAGAGATTGTACTTTTTGTTTACTTGCCTCCTTTCTGAATAAGCTGTGAGCGTTTTGTCAGGGATAAATTTTGTCTCCATCATCTTTATGTCTCCACGGTCCAGCACAATGTCCAGGGCATTGCAAGTGTGTGATAAATATTTGCTGAGTGAATAACATTTGTTATTTTGTGTATTCATTCAACAAACATTCATCAAAAGCCAGAAACTTCATTTCCTCATAAAAACTATTTCAAATGGCCCTAGTTCTAAGCAAAAACCTGAACAAGTGTTTAATTTTCTTTATGACAACACAAAAAATGATCAATTTCATAATTAAGACCATATAGGAAAACAACCATTTTCCTTTGATAAAATAAAGATACAATCTGTGAAATTCAAAATTCCTCTCTTGTCTGTTCTCCATTATTTGCCTTTTGAATCTGAAAGATATTTGTTATGGGCATATTATATGGTGAGTAAAATTTGAGATATCTAGGTAGATGCTGACAGAATCAGTATTCAAGTGTTCTTTAAACTGATGTCTTATGTATTGAGTATATTTATATAAATGTGGACCATTTATTGATGATTAGTCAAAATAAATTTATGTAAGTTCACCAAATGTTTTTTGTATTAATTTTGTAATCAGAAATATACTTTCAGTAAAAACTGTTCAATAACAATGGTAATAATAATGATAAAAATAACACTATTTCTCACAAAATAAGCTTATATTTTATAACATATAATACTTTTGTTTTCAGGACTATTTAATTATCCATATGATTCATCACAGATGCCTTCAAAGTAATTTAGTCAATCAAAAATATATTTAGAGAGGTTGGCCCAGTGGTGTAGTCGTTAGGTTTGTGTGCTCCACTTCAGCGACCTGGGGTTCACAGGTTCGGGTCCCAGGAGTGGCCCTACACACCACTCATCAGCCATGCTGTGGTAGTGTCCTACGTACAAACAGAGGAAGATTGGCAGAGATGTTAACTCAGGCCTAATGTTCCTCAAGCAAATATTTATATATATACATATATAAAAGATGGGACATCAAGCCCAGATTCAAGTCTCCACATTGACTGAAATTCAACTTATGCCTTTGATAAACGCCAGTGTAATGGCAGCGTCAGAGTTAGCTACATCACGCCTCTTAGACTTACGCATCAGAAAGGATGAAGACTATTGGAGAAAACTCGGAGAACACGAAAAATTATTAGGAGAAAGTTTGATGGGAAATTTTAAATGAGTAACCATCATGTAATGCAGAGAAGTGGGATAAGTTTCAGGTGTGCGTGTGAAAGACACTGCATGGCGATGTGGTTGATATAAACTAGTCAGGAAGGCTGCATTGTTGCTAGAAATAGTCTGGACACACCTGTCCTGAATAATCTAGACCTCCCACCAGAGGGCAGCAGAGAGCAGGTCGGGGAAGGTGCGCTCTCATCCTGTTTGCGTCATCCATTATCCTTCTGCGTTAATTTCTAACTTAAATTTTGAAGGGAATTAAAAGAAGGTGTTGTTGTTAAAACTTGATCGTTCTCTTTTGCTCTCTCCTGTAAAATAATAGTCCATCTACTTGGGTTATTGTGTTAATCTCCATGGGGCACCCTATTCCAGCCTAACCACCCCCACCCACTTCACTATATCCACAATCTAACAAGCAGAGATTTTGTTAAAAAGTAAGTCAAATAATTACAGTCCTCCGCTCAAAACTCTATGACAACTTCCATCTTACTTCGACGAAGAATCCAAGTCCTTACAATGGTCCACAAGCCCCATAGTCTGAGCCCATTGTGTCTCCTCTCCTTGCTCCCTCCACCCCCAGTCCCATCAACCTCATTGCTGCTTCTGAAACATTCCAAGTACTCTTTACCTCAGGGCCTTTGCATCTGCTGTTCCTCTGCCTGGAATGCTATTCCACAGACATTTTCCTGACTCCCTTCCTCACTTCTCTAGAACTTGATTCATGTGTCATCTTCTCAGTGAGGCCTTCCCTAGTCAATCTACCTAAAGTTCAACCCCAAATTCCTCTTTTTCTGTTTTACTCTCCTCCACTGTGTTTATCACCACCCAGCCTACTCTATGTTTTATCTATTAGTTATTTAATACATGTCTATCTCTTCCCTCTAGAATGTAAGGAACTTTTTTAAAATCACTTTTCTTTATTCTTATATTTACAGAACCTGGAACAATATCTGACACATTGGAGGAATTCAGTACATATGTGTGTGTGTTGACTAAATTAATGACTAAATGAATTCAACAAATATTTTTTATCCATATCATCTATCCAGAACTATTATTAGCAATAAATACTATAGCTGTATGTGTGTGTGTGCATATATGTATATATATATATATATATATACTTTCTGTTGATTTTTTTCCCTTGTCTCATGAACTTTGCAAAATAAGAGTCAAGGATGTCACATGAAAATACACATAATTGTCTACATCACTGGCTTCTCGGAGGGTGGTCTCTGCATCACATGGGAACTTGTTACAAAGGCACATTCTTGGACCTCACCTCAAATCTATTGAATCAGAAACTTTATTTTAATAAACTGTCCGAGTCAGTCTGACGCATATTAAAGTTTGAGAAGCACTCAACCACCATACAGATTAGAAGTTCATTAAGTTGGAAACGGCAATTGAAGTTTTAATGCATTCTTATTTTTCATAGTAGAGGTTTCAAGTTTTCCTTGGGTAAAATAAGTCTGGAAATATTCTGGCTTTGATAAATGGCAAGTGAGTTTTCTTCGTAATGACCCTTGTACCTACCCTTCCCTTTCATGCTGGTTGTCACTCTTCCGGGCCAGGTCCTAATGTCTTACACTTGGTATTGCAATGGCTTTCTAAGTAGTCTCCACCTACTAACTAGTTTTCTAAGTAGTCTCCATATACTAACACATTTTCTTGAATGTAAAATGAATTTTTCCGTATATTTTTCTTTCTGAAATAGAGATGCATTTCACAATCAGTAAGTAAATTTAATGTAGTGGGGTTTTTTTTTAATTTCCCAAGAGATTATTTTTATACCAAAGATTTATTTTATAATAGAGGAAATAAACTATTTTCCTACACTGTTTCGCTTTGTCATACATCCAGTAGGTCTTTCCCTGTCCTCTCGTAGCCCTATTTTTCTCATATGGCAGGCATCTTAATGCGAAAAACGTTCCTTAGTCAATCCAGCTAATTTTAAGGAAGACCTCAATTACAGAATGATTCATTGCATAAACTTGAACTAAAAGCAGTCACATGCTCAGAGCTAATATTCTTTTCATCTTTTTTTAGAAAGCTTGCAGCTGTTTACTTTCAGCTGAAACTGGAGTTTTTGCGTACGCACGGCGGACTCTCACCGGCATCTTCGGTGCCTCTCTCCGAGCCAATTTCCGCAGTTCATGAATCAAGCTCAGGAAGCGCGGCAGGAGCACAGAGCGAGGATTCCCGCAGCGTGAACCCTCTCTCTGTGCGCTACTGCTCTTTTTCCTCTCCTACCTCTCTGTCTTTTAAAATTTATTACGTTTTCTTACTTTGTTGCTCAGAGGAACACAGGCCTTTTCCTGTAAGCCGGGTTCTTTATGATCACTCTAAATTTGGATGTAGCACAGCGCAGCCAGAAAATTGTAACACAGTTTCCAGGATTCATCAGGAGGTCGAGGCTGAGCTAGAGCATGAGCGCATCCATGCTGATTGCTAACGGTCTTTTTCTCTCCTTCTCAACTCCAGCATTTCCCTTGGTTGTGTAGACTTTCTTTGGGTTTCTCATTAAATTGGCCTGAGCTGCCACAAACAGTGGTAGCCATGAGGTAGGACTGAAGTCAACAGGCCTCCTTGTGTGTCTAAGTGGTTGGATAGTGCAAGAAAAGTTTCCAAATTAAGTTCACATAAACTTAGTTTCTGGCTCCCAACGCCAGCTATACATTACAATCAATTAAATTGGACTTTCTGAAGGTGGACTCTGAGCATCTCTGTTTCACATCTCCCTGGGTAATAATTGCCTATGTGTAATCAGGACTGAGAACCACGGATGAGCTCCCAGGATGCAGGAGGCGATTGGTGATCAAACCTAACCCGGCAACTTAGCATCCGAACAAGCCTAAGCAGCTAACAATAGACCTGGTCCTTACTGCCTTGTGACTCACCTAAATTCTGTTTGCAAGCAAGTTGTCTATATGTCACCTGAAAGGCTGAAATAATAAAACTTAGCTGATTTCTTAGGAAACAAGTAAAGGACACAGTCAAGTGGGGAACGCTATAATATCAGGATTTGGGCAAAGAAAGTGTCCTCATTGTGGACTCAAGTGTCATAGTGAGAAAAAGTCATTGGCTCTCACGGGCCCTGCGAGGATGTGAGATGTCTACAGTGGAAATTAATTCATTGTAGGGTGAAGTGCCCTTACGATGGAATTTCACTACATTCCACATTAGGAATACACCCTTGACATCTTTTACGCCTAAATTTAGACCACTGAAAGGATCCATTACAATCCAGTTAAATTAAAATGTAAAAATAAAAACACATACATTGTAAAACATAATTTTTCAAGCTGTGCTTTTGTAATTATGACTATTTCAGAACACTAGTTAAAATGGCTGAAACATTTATTTGATCTCGTGTCTATTTCTTTTACTCACCACTAACAATATTGTTTTAGCAGCAGGAAATAGAAGTTACTATCTTAATAAACTATAGTGATTTTTAAATGTGACCATTATAAACAAAAGTAATCCCAAACCAGCGCCACAAATGTATTTCTTATTTTTATTTAAAAATTTCAAAAGTTGAAATTCAATTGCCGTGAGTCCACTTAATTAAAAAGAATGGACATGATAATATGGCATAAAAACAAGGAGCTTTTATAAGCTCCATTACTATTCCTCATAAATTTTAGGTTAGAATTGGTAATTAAAAGGCATTCAATAAAATAACTTTGACACAAGCATTTGCCATCGTAAAATATACACAAAGAAACAGAGAAGGTGAACTCTTGTTTAATGTCCATTTACGTCAGTTTCATTACCAAGAAGGGTGCCCAGAAATGTATGGGAGAATATAGAAGATTAGAACAATTCAGTAACAGTTTACTAAGCAGCCATATTCAATGCGTTAGATACTTTGAGGAACAGTGTCTTTTCTTCTTAATACACTGACTGACATATAATAAACACTCAAAAAGTATTGATGAATTAAAAAATAAATATGAGACATGATTCTGTCCTTTAAAAACTAACACTTTAGTGGAAGGAGACAAAAGCACAAATATTGAAGAACAGAACAGACATTGAACAGATATTGAAGTTCTGCGATAGAGGTGCAAACCACTATGGAAGTAAAGAACAATTCTAATTACCATAGCAGTTTAAAAGTATTATTTCAGCTGATAGTAAATCAGAAGTGCTTTTTGAGTTGGGTGCTATTTGAGCTGAGTATTGAAAGTAAAGAACTTCAAGAGTCTAGACATTGTGAATTGAGGAAGGACATTCCAGAAAGAAGGAAACCACTTGGATAAAAAATGAAGACAATTTAGGGAAAGAGAATGCTTTGGTGGAATGGTGTGTGGAGATATGACTATCACGTAAGGGACACACTGTGCAGGGTTTTTAATGAGAACTTAAAATTATTCTCTGTGTAGCGGGGAGCTCTCAAGGCTCTTCAGAAGGGAATGGCGTAGCAGATCTATTTTAGGAGGTTTATTTCACAGGCATTGTTCAGAACAACTTGGAGAAGGCAGAGGCTAGGGATAGAGTCTGGAGGTTGACTAGTACTACACACAAGAGGGGATGAGGTCATGAGCCCAGGCAACAACAGTAATAGATGGATGAGCTCAATGTGGAAGACATCTTGGATGTAAAACAGCAGACTTTAAAGATTGGTTGTACGTGAGGGTTGAGGGGAAGGGAGCAAATATCATGTCAGAGCAACTAAGGATGTGTCTATTTCATAAAAGAGATATTTCTAGAATGTGGGATATTAATGTAATGATTCTTGAGGGTTCTGGCACAAATTTTGAAGAGGAATATTTTCCAAATAATTATACTGTTTAACATACTTCGAAAAAGAATGGCAAGATCAAGAAGTAGGTATGAAAGTGTTGAGAGAAGACAAATTGAAAGCCAAATACCACAGAAGGCTACAAAAGTGGCAGGAACTAAGGGGAAAAGTGACATTAAAACATGATGTCACAGAGGTATGAATTAGCACAGGAAAGTGCTAAGCAGACGTTAGAAGAACGAATGTGAGAAGACAGCCTGCATGAGTTGCCTCCTTACAGTAGATGGAAATCCAAAGAGCGAAGCAACACAAGAAAGATGGACACCAGAAAGAACTGACCTAAATGGGTCACTGACTCAGGGGGATGGGGAGGATGGAGCCAGAGCATGAGGCATAATGAATGAGCTGTCAACTTGTCACACTATTACTAAAATAACATCAATGGAAACTTTGTGAATAGATAGGGAGGACTATTATTTGCTACCCAAGAGATTAAACAGAGAGTGACTTCTTTATTAATCAAATCATGATTCATCTCATTTGGCATGCTCCATCAGCCTTGCTAACATTGATCTGTTGATCACACTTCAGCACTAGAAACCATCAACAGGTATCCAACCCATGGCCTGCCTTCCCAGCAGGTGGCAATGTCAGGCTTTGGGAGTTAGAGGGCACACGTTAGCTAGGACGAAAGGAATCTATTCTGATAAGGAAACTGAATTGCCTTGACCTGGAAAGCTAGGTCCCATAGAGCCCACTAAGTCTAGAGTGAATCTAAGTTTTAAGTAATGTAAGATTTTTAAATTGTTTAAGCTCAGTTTAAGCTCAGTGGATTTTTAGGAGTTGAGGAAGCTTTCCATCTGGTGATTAATTTCCATTAAGGCCATTTTTCATAAGCAATTGGGTAGGACATAAAAAGTCACCTCTGCTCCTGTCATTCTAAAGAAAGAGAAATCTAATTATATCATCTGGGATTCAAATGTAATCACACTTACCGGAATAATCTCGGGGACAAACACAAGTGTATCTTCCTATCTCATTGAGGCACGTCCCCGCATTCTTGCAGGGATCTGAAACACACTCATCCACTTCCAAGTCGCAGTGCCTGCCTTGAAATCCTGGGACACAGAAGCAGGAGTAGCCATTGAGTCCATCCTGGCACACAGCGCCATTGTGGCAAGGGCTGGAAGCACACTCATCATGGTCCATCTCACAGAATCTTCCGGCATATCCGGCAGGGCAGAGGCAGACAGGGTGAACAGGGTCCTGACGGCAGATACCTCCGTGTTGGCAGGAGTTCATGCCACAGGAACTAGTGACAGTTTCACAGGTTGTCCCGTTATACCCAGGAGGACATTTGCACAGAAAGCTCCTTTCTCCCGGAGTGTTCACACAAGTGGCATTTCCTTGACAGGGACTGGAGAAGCAAGGATCTTTCATGTTGTCACAGCCTTTGTCCAAATTAGAGGCTGTGTCTGAACAACGGCAATCATTGTCTTTCGAAAAACCATTGCATGTAGAATTGCTTTGGCAAGAATTTGAGAGGCAATTGGTGTCATTTTTATTGCAAAAGGAATCTATAAGGAAATAAAAAACGTCAATGAAGCTTACAAATAAATGAGGATAAGGTTAAAGAATTCTTTCTTTCTGTTCCTCAAGCCATCTCAAACAAACTTATTAATGAATACATAGTTGTCTGCATTCTAATGATGAATTTTGTCAAATGATAGCTAATGATGAGTTTTGTCATTAATGATGATTTATCAAATCTTTTCATATAGTTGCTAATAAAAACAAAAATGGGGGCTGGCCCGGTGGCGCAGCAGTTACGTTCGCACATTCTGCTTCTCAGTGGCCCAGGGTTCGCCGGTTCAGATCCCGGGTGCGGACATGGCACCGCTTGACATGCCATGCTGTGGCAGGCATCCCACATATAAAGTGGAGGAAGATGGGCACGGATGTTAGCTCAGGGCCAGTCTTCCTCAGCAAAAAGAGAAGGACTGGCGGTGGTTAGCTCAGGGCTAGTCTTCCCCAATAAATAAATAAATAAATAAATAAAATCAATTAGATCAAGTTTCTTAATTATATTATTCAGACTTTCTATAATATTGTTTATTTTCACTATTTTTTCTCTGTTGAGATTAATGCATTAAAATCTCCTATAATGATTATGAATTTTCTATTTCTCCTTTTAGTTCTGACCATTTTCACTTTTATATTTGAAGCTATGTTATGTTCATAGAACTTTAGAATGGTTACATTGTCTTGCTGGTTTGACCCTCATATATTCCTGAAATATCCTTTTTTATCTTTAATAAGTCATCATTCCTTAAAAGAGTATTTTTACCGCTATGGGTATTGCTATATCAGTTACATATCTCATACATTGCTAGTAGGGATGCAAAATGGTGTTAACTACTTTGGAAAACAGTTTTTTGGGAGGTTTTTGATTACTGTTTCAATCTCTTTACTTGTGATTGGTCTATTCAGATTCTACATTTCTTCTTGATTCAGTTTTGGGAGGTTGTATGAAGCTAAGAGTTTATCCATTTCTTCTAGGTTATCCAATTTGTTGGCATATTGTTTTTCATAGTATTCTCTTATAATCCTTTGCATTTCTGTGGTATCCATTGTAATTTCTCCTCTTTCATTTCTAATTTTATTTATTTGAGACTTCCTTCTTTTTTTCTTAGTGAGTCTGGTTAAGAGTTTGTCAATTTAATTTATCTCCTCAATGAACCAGCTCTTAGTTTCATGGATCTTTTCTACTGTTTTTTTAGTGTTTATCTCATTTATTTCTGCTCTAATTTTTATTATTTCCCTCCTTCTGCTGACCTTGGGCTTCGTTTGTTCTTGTTTTCCTAGTTCTCTTAGGTGAAGTTTAAGATAACTTAGATTTTCCTTGTTTTTTTGAGGTGGGGCCTGAATGCTTGAATTTCCCTCTTAGAACCATATGTGGAAGATAAACAAAACACATGGATAAAGAAAATAGATTAGTAGTTACCGGAGGTGAAGGGAGTTGGGGGTGGGCGAACAGGGTAAAGGGGCTGATATGGATAATGATGGATAAAAATTAGACTAGGAGTGGTGAGCACGATGCAGTCTATACAGAAACTGATACATAATAATGTACACCTGAAATTACACAATGTTATAAACCATTATGGTCTCAACAAAATAATTGAAAAAAAAAGTCCTGAAAGGACATAATTTCCAAATTAGAATTCTATGCCCAGCTAAACTACCAATCAGATTTTAAGGGAGAAGTGAGATATTTTCAGGGATTCCAATTTTCAGCTTTCCTGCCCACTTTTCAGGAAGATTCTAGAAATTTGGCCTAGGGAAATGAAAATGCAAACCAAGAGACAGACATGGAATGTAGCATACAAGGAATCCAACAAAAGAAAGAAGCAAAACAATGTTGCTGAAAATTGCTTCCTGAATTGCAGATACGTTACTAGCATAGACAATAACTAGAGCTGAAAGCAGAAAGAGAAAGGAGCTCCAGTGAGAATGCCTCCAGGAAGAAAACTGCCTACCATATAGAGAAGTAATAGAAAACTAAATAGAAAAATTTAAAAAACCCCACAAAATTCTTACTAGTATTAATTCTGGGGAAAATTGAACATCGTACAAGAAAGGAAATGAAATCACCATATACTATGTAATTGGAGAGAATTCTTTAAATGACAATAATAGTAATAATATAATGATATAACTAATGTTGGGAGTAGCTGAGCTGCAGGAGTGCGTGCGTGTGTTTGTGTGTATGTTGTTGAGAACTGCAGGAAAAGTCAAATCTACTTTTATCATAGTAGGATTCCAACAGATTCCACCAATATCTTAAACTAAAAAGAAAAACTCAGCCTATTATTTAGAAATATATCAATAAAACCCATAAGAAATAGCTGGAAGAGTTTTAAGTAGTTGCTTCTGGGGAGTGCACATTGGGAATGAGAAGCTGGAATGGGGATGGTAAGAAGTGTACTATTGTTTCCCTTACAACCTTTAGGGACTTTTAAAGTATTACTGAATAAATTTGATAATTTTTTTTTAAACAAAATAGGTAGATTTATAATCTAGTCACATATACTACCCTGCATCACTTTCCTTACATGTAATACACTTTGAATTATGTTTTCAGTTCTGGCTCTGGACAAGATTATCTATCAAGCACATTATTTTACTGGGGCTCCTCTGGGGTGAATGGTGTCATCGGCACTGTTTACACCATTCGCTGCCCAGGTTTACGGGTGTGTCCAAAGGTGAGATGCTAACAGGTCCCCTTTGAAATGCAGCGCATGATCTACACAGTACTAACTGATGCTTCAGATGTCTGCACTAAATGAGCAAGGACAACTGCCCGTCAAAAAATTATATTTTTCAAACATATAAAGAAACTGCAATTTACTGCCTTATTAAAAATAACCACCTAAACAGCCAACTCAGGAAATAAAAGCAAGACTATACACAGACCAATAATGAAAGTTTCATGAAGTAAGGGTTATGATTATTCCAATTTTGTGCACCCAAATTGAAAAAAAAAAAAACCTGTCATATGTCTTATTATATTATACTTTATACAATATGTGTACATTCAGTGAAGAATAAAATAATTTTCATAGAGATAATTCCTTTAGAACAAGACTTTAATGTCTTGATATACACAAAACCTTACAGGACTATTTAAAATTATAACCGGGATTTAGTTCCCAGGAAACGACTGTAGGAAATTTTGTTTCCAGCTTTCATATGAGACTCAGACACAGGGTAAGAAACTTTACTGCTTGTGGAGTGTAATTCATATTTTCAGACAAATTTATATAGTCTGCCAAATTGTTTCCTTGCAGTAAAGTTTGCCATCTACTGGAGATTATAAGAAGTTCTAGAATATTGGGTTTCAGGCTTTAT
The DNA here is from genome assembly GCF_021613505.1 of Equus quagga. Classification (NCBI taxonomy): domain Eukaryota; kingdom Metazoa; phylum Chordata; class Mammalia; order Perissodactyla; family Equidae; genus Equus; species Equus quagga. The sequence continues at coordinate 57,066,425 of NC_060278.1, read as the reverse complement.
TTTTTTTTAAGTGCAGCAGAACTCATTCAAGGAAAAGGTCATGAGTAATCCCAAAACACCAAATCAGAATGTGGACCAGCTCAGGTTGAAGAAGGGGAGGAGAGCTTACAGCCCAGTTACTCAGGCTCCTGCTCTTTCTGGAGACTTCTCCAAGGAGAGCCAGGGGTTGAGAAAAGCAAAAATTTCTGTTCAGGGGAAAATAAAATATTTTATTTAGTTACTGTAAGTAATTCTTTTATATTTGGTATTTTAGTATTGCTAGAGCTAACGCATATTTTAAAATATATAAATATACAAAATATATTCAAAATATATTTTTCATGTAAATACACATTTATATAAATATATTTTATATAATATGTATATATATTTTGCTGAGAAGTAAAAACTAACTTCACCAGTTTTAAAGAAAATGAACATCCAAACACTAAACATATTTATTTTGTGTGTGTGTGTGTGTGTGTATTTTCTAATAATTCAGTTTACTTGGGAAACAGCCATATTGGTAATTTAACTTAATTACAAAGTGGTGTATTTCTTCAGAGCAATATTTATTCAAAGCAATGAAACACTACAAGGTGATTTCAGGGAAGAGCATTTTAATTTCTAGGATTATTATAAATAGCATTTATTCCTTTGTCTTTGATGGTTTTAATGCACTTATCTATGAAACAGGCAGGTAATTCTCTGATTTAAAAATCACCAATCAAGAATCTGAAAATTTTTTCAAGAGGTTTTTTATTATCAATATTTTTGGCAACTTTTGTATTCACCAACCATAGGAGATTTGCCAGAAAGAGAAGGACAGTGCAGTGGTAAGAAGCAGAGTCCTGAGGTAAACACACCCATAGGGAGCCTGGCTCTGCGACTCACAGCCTCAGTTTCCCCAGCTGCAAAATAAGAGAGAACAGTAGAACCTACTTCTTAGGGTTTGTGTGAGGATTAAGTCACCAGATTTAAATGCTTGGTAGACAGTGGTAAGTGCTCAATAAATGTTAGCTCTTATTGTTCTGTTTAGAGATTGTTTTGGTTCCTAATAGAGAATTAATTGGATTAGTACAAAAAAAATTAGCAATAACAGTAATAACCAAAAGAAAAAAGTACAATTCTTAAATGGATTTTCACTGCAGGAATTTTATTTATTTATTCTATTTTATTTATTTATTTTTTTTTTGTGAGGAAGATTCGCCCTGAGCTAACCTATTGCCAATCTTCCTCTTTTTTTGCTTGAGGAAGATTAGCCCTGAGCCAACATCTGTGCCAATCTCCCTGTATTTTGTATGTGGGATGCCTCCACAGCATGGCTGATGAGTGGAGCAGGTCTGTGCCCAGGATCCAAACCCACGAACAGAGCCGCCGAAGTGGAGCACAGGGAATTTTAACCTCTTGGCCACAGGGTGGCCCCAGGAATTTCATTTTAAGAAACAAAACAAACCCACGTATACCATTTTAATAAAGAGTCTATCAACGGACTAATTCAACAGGCCAAAGACATTTTCCCCACAAAGTGCCTAGCTTGACTGGGGATCAAACAAAGATAAACATGGATCAGACTTAGAAAAGATCTGTCCTCCAGCGTTTGTTTTTCACCAGGAAATCTTTAACATCTCTCTCTATATTTTGAGTTCTATTTAAATTTTTGGCTCAGGGAAATATTTTATGAAGTGAGAGGTGTGATAAGAGTTTAACTGTTAGAGGATCTGCTATATCTTTGTGTTCCCCTCAGCACCTATTTATGCACAACAAACGCTCAGAGGGTATTTCTTGGGGATTAATTGTCAAAGCTTGATCCTTACCTTAAAGATCTCCCTGGCTGTATAAACTCTGCATCTGTATATGTGCACATATATTTATATGCATTTATAATTATTGACTCCTGGTTTATTTTTATTTTTTAAATACCCTCTTATCACAGCTATTCTTACTCTTTTCCTAGGATTTACTAACCTAATTCTCCCCCATATAACTCTCTGACCATCTTGTCTCTAGTACTCACTTTCATTGATGTTGACTTTAAGAATCAGACCTATCTTCTGCCAGCAGAAGGGAAGGAAAGGAGGTGGATGAACTATTGTTATTGCTTATATCTGGGTTAAAATAGCAATTTTTAATATGCCTCATATTTAGTTAGATCAAACACTCATGGATGTACTCCCACCAGTACAAATAAAGCTGTCTGGGCTCGTTGCTCTGGGGCATGTATTTGCCTGTGTTTTTTCCTCAAACTAGCGAGACATGAGCAGGTACTTGGGGAAGCTGCTGCCTGGGATGGGAAGAACATACTCTAGCTGCCGTATGGAGTAATTTTTTTAAACAAGAAAGGAATAATTTTTTTCTACTTTGAGTCTAAATTTAATATACACTTCACCTAATTTCACTTAAATAAAAGTGAGAGAGGAATGAAGGAATTGTGAACATAAAATTTGATGTTCTCAATATGTGCTGAACGGTTTCTGATATTCTTTCGTATAAAAGATCTTTCTCCTGTAGATGAATTAATAAGCATACATTTGCTAATGAGTTGCTTTTATTTCATTCTCTTCTCACTTTTGCGTTGCTTTTATTAAAACAAACTAGAGTCTTTACGTGGACTTTTTTGCTCATATCGTTGATATTTTTAGAGTTTAGCATAGATTTCTATATTTTATTAAACTACATCTCAAAAGCCACTGTTGATTTCTGTAAGTTGAAACAGCCATGGACTTAATCCAGCTGTCAAAGAAAAATTTATTCTTTCTTCAAGATTGACTATCTCCTCGATTCCATTCGGAAAAATCTGGCAGATTGTTTGGCCCCTGACACTTTGGTGAACCACCTAACAATTTCAATCATAGTTTGAACAGCTAGCATTTGGGATGCTCCAGGTTTCAAATCATAGCTGTCATGAGTTGCTTTTAGAATGAAATAGAAGATACAAACAATGCTACTGGAGATAGAGTGGAAATTTCCAGATCTAAGAATTTCAATTTATAAGAGAGAAGTAACTTGTTGGACTTTCTTTAGCCTGGCTTTCTGCAGGGGATAAAATTTAATTCCAGGCTTGGGGCTGGGCAGGAAGAGGAGGACCGTGGGCAGGACGGGCACATCTTTATTCAGGACGTGGCCAAAATGGCTTGCACCTGGTAGGTAGTCAATAGAAATGTGTTGAATAATGAATGAGTGAGCAAGAAAACCTGAATTCTCATTTAAGTCTTGCTGTGAAGTTCTTACTTTTGCCTTTTTTGATAAAATCAAGCAGAGCAAATCGTTGGGTAAGTGACTGACTTTGATGTACAATATGATAGGAGCCACATGGAGCAGTTAGAATAAGAAGTAAATGGGCTCTTTAAGATCATTCCTCTCCTTTGCATGCCTGTGGCCTCTGAAACACTAAGCATTCACTGTCTTCTATGTAGTTATTCTGTATACGTGGACTTAAATACTAAATTGAGGCCAATTTAATATAATGGCAAGAGTACAATTTTATTGCCAAACAGGTTGGAATGTTAGTTCTGCTGTTTGCTCTGTCTATGGTTTTAGCAAAATCAATGTTTTTGAGCCTAAGTTTCCTCATTTCTAAAGGATAAAATCTGTAGCCCTATGCAAAGAGGTTAAAAGCATGGATTTTGGAGTGTGGGTTTAAATCCTGCCTCTGCCACTTATTAACTCTACTTTATTATGATACTTAATACCTCTGTGCCTCAGTTTCCATTTCTGTAAAAATGATACCTACCCCATAGCTTTATTTGGGGATTAAATTAATTTACGTAAGATGCCTGACAGTGCTCGGCACAGAGTGAGCATTATCGCCATTATGATTATTGTTGTTATAACTGTTATTGTTATGAGGGGTAAAAGAGATAATAGACATAAATTTCCTTGTAAAAATCTGGAATAAAGTAATTATTTAGTCATTATTGTTTGTCTTTCAGTGCAGGGTCCAAAGTACATACATCTTGGTCTCCTTCTGTTGATTAGCAAAGTTTCATGTACATAACTGGTGCTTGGTAAATGCATGTTCAATAAATGAATAAATCCAAGGAAAATGAGACTGTTTGATATTAGAAAGAGAGTTTTGAGTTTGGGGAGTTCTGGGAAGTACAAGTTGCTGTCAGCACACATTCTTTGAGAATGATATCTAATAATCCAGGCAGGAGCTCAATGTCGCCAACTGCGTATTTGCCAGAGATCACTCACATGCAGACTCTGCAACGTGACTTCCCTGCTCCAGCTGGGAAGACTGTGGCTGAAGATCATTGGTGTCATCTGCATCTCAACATCCCTGTTCTACTATTATCTCCCCTATGGAGGGTCCACGGCCTCACTGAGAAAGTTTTCCGCAGACGTGTGTTAAATCCCCTGTATATGGTTGGCATTCTGGTTGGTGCTTTTATATAGAATTTTGATCATCAACATCATCACAGATGAAATCAAGGGCCTACTGTTCCAAAGATTTCTTTTGCTCTCAAAGATTTCCTATGAGAATAAAAACCTCTGGGTCCTCATCTGCACAGCCTATACACCTGCGCATAGGGTCTGGGTTGGATCAGGTCTCTGTCATTAAGGTGAGGGTCATGCACCAAGCGCTTCCCGCCTCTGGCTGCAACCACACACACTTAACCTCGTAGAAGGCGCCCTGCCCTTTGTCCTCCTCAGAGCACGACTAAATAATGCAAATTGTGAAGGGCATTTTTTACTAAATGTCAACCACTGAAAACTTTAATGAGGGTCTAATTGTGTTCCTTTGACGTTAAATTCATTTAAAGCTAATCAGGCCTGGACTCTCTGACCTTATTATAATCCGTGTATACTTTTAATAATGACGGGCTTTTAAATGACCCCTTTTACTTATGGACCAGACTTACATTTTACTAGCTGCTTTGCCTCCAGTGAATTGAAATTCTCACAGTAAAGCTAAAAATGCTTCAAATGAAAAGAAAAATAAAAGTTGTTTCCCACTCCATAAAGCGACCATTTTTTTAAAGTGATCAATGATCAACAGATGTAATTTCAACATCAGTTATAAAACCATTATACAGAATCATTTAGTTCAGGACAATTTTGTTCTAAACAGGGGCCTGAATGTTTTAATATTTTCCATTAGATTCTCACCAGAATGTTAAGTAAGTATATGGCACACAACTAAGGTTAAAGAAAAAAATAAAATTGGTAAAATAAGTGAAAACAGCCCTTCAAACTTTAGCCCATTTCACTGTACACCAAAATAGCATGGACAATACAAGAATGAAAAAAATTTCAATAATCTAATTTTCAGTTTTATTACTGATATTACAAAAAATACCTCCAATTTATTGGTTCCAGAGGATAAGTGCATAGCCCTTGGTGTCTCATTTAATCCCTATAGAAAGATTATGGGGTTGGAGGTATTATATCCACTTTATAAGTAAGGAATTGAGGTTCAGGAACGTTAAGTAACTTCCCCAAGGTTGTGCGGCTAATATGTGGTAGACTGGATGCCAAGATTTCAAAACATTTATTTGAAAAAATCCAAATGAAGAGGAAGATAGAATCATAAAAAAGAAACAGCTGAAGCAGATTCTAGATCAGCACTTCCCAAACTTTATTGTTCATATGAACCACTGAGGATCTCATTAAATCGCCCGTTCTGATTCAGCAGTTCTGCGGGGAGGCCTGAGATTGGGCATTTCTGATAAGCTCCCAGGGGATGCTGATGCTGATGCTGCTGGTCCATAGGCTACACTTCAAATAGCAAGCATCTGTACCAGCGTTGTTTAAGAGAAGTACAATGGGAGCCATCTTTGTAGCATTGTCTTGCAGTAAAAAATATCTTTAAAAACTAAATTAAAAAGTAAAAATAAGCAGATAAAATTAACTTGAATAATACAATTTAACCAAATATAACTAAAACATTATCATTTCAATATGTAATTAGTGTTAAAAACTAATGAGATGTTCACATTTTTTTCAAACTAAATCTGAAGCCCTCCTGTGTGTATTTTATGCTTATAGCACACCTCAGTTCCAGCCTGCCACATTTCAAGTGCTCAAAGCCACACGTGACTGGCTATTAGACTGGACAATGCAGATCTCAACAGTTTTCTCATATTTTTGTACAGGGAACTAATGCCTAAAAAAATAAATGATTGGCTATAACTCTGAGTAAGACATTAGTCCTCTAGGATTTCAATTATCTTCTTTGACAATATGAGTATAATAGTAGCCATGAATAAAGACACTTCAAAGGACTTTCGAAGAGTTTTTAATGATGGTGTGTATTCAAATTGTGCACATCCTTGGAAGCCAGCTTTTTCCATGAATCTTTCCCATATCTTTGCATTCTTGTTGATCTCCCAGCATGAGCAGCCACAGAACTTACTGTTAAGACACTAAAACTTTACACTTATCTATATATTTCCTGACTTGTTCTCTGTTCATGTTTTGAAACTTGTCTTTACAATTTGCAAATGAACTTTTTAAGCTCAGGAACCATAATATAAACTTCTTCAGTACGCCTATCTATATGCTTTGTGTATTCAGTGTTGATCACACTTTGAATACTATCTCCTGAACGGTGCAATAAATACTTGCTGAATGTTCACTTTGTTGATTACTTTGTTTTAACGCAGGGAAGTTTGTTCTGCTCACTAAACTTGAACAGAGACAATGATTTGTTTCTGTCAGGTCACTCTAAGTTGTGACCCCATTTGGGGAAAACCCAGGTTCCTGTGGTTACTGGATAACTTGGAAGCCGTCGTGAATATATTTCACTTTCTTTTTATTCAGCTAAGAGCCCCATGGCACTGACTGCAGCAGGTCCAGAGCTGTCGTGCCTTTGGTCTGGATAAAATTTTGAAGAGTTTACAAATGGCGCCCTTCCCAGGGTGTTCTGGAACATGCTGTTCTGGGCAGGGTCTTGGTGCACACGGACATGCCTCAGCTCATCTGCACAGCCCTGTGACACACATGGAGAAAGGGTCTTGATCTCCCAGGGACCCATTTGGCAAACTCTACCCCAGAAGGCTATGGCAAGTGCATACATAATGAATTCTGTCTTCATTACTGAGCATAAAACACTTGGGAGGTGAGAACCCCACAGCACTGTTTGAAAACTCAGAGGGAGACGCATGGTTGCTGATGTCCTTCTGAGAGTTGAAAGAGAATGTCTCATATGTGGAATTGGCAGCTTAACTGAAGAGAAAATAAAAGTATAAGGATAGTTCTACTGTAGAAAATGCATGGAAATGAACTTCATGTGAAGATATAAGACATAATACCTTAGATTAAATCGCTTTGGCTCAAATATGCCCTTAATCTACTCTTCTAGGAAAAAATGGTTATAGATTTGCACTTAAAGCATGGTGGCCGGGGGGGGGGGGGGAGAAGTAAGTGGGGGAAGAAGAAAGATAAATTCAAGCAAATAATTCATTAATTTCAAATCAGTAAATTTAACAAATAAATTAATATTTTGTTTAACAATGCAAAGTGTTTTTACTTGATGTGATCATTTGGTTTTTTAAATAAATCCTGTATATTATTCATCATTGTCTATACCTCCAGTATCCAGCATAGAGTAGATAATCAACAATTCATTATGGAACTGAACCAAGCAAGCTTAATCCCCATCTCCTCAAATTTAACTGATTGGGTGACTAAACTTGAGCTTTTTATATTTTCTTCTCTTGAAAAATTATATCCAGCTTACCACCACCTATTCCTTTCTTGTTTACTTGTCATGTATTCCCATTCATCTTTCATTTATAAGGGGGCTCCTGAATGACATTGATGTATGCAATAGGAGCCTTCATTTTCTTCCATGTCATTTTTTCCTATGCTGAAACTTAATAAATTCAGACCAATTTCAACCTCCTTTTAGAATATCTAGTAAATAATAAGCTAAATAGAAACCATGCCTAATTTGAAGTGTGCTGAAGGTGAAAACAAAGGATGAATATTTGGCTCCATTCATTAGAGAAGAAAGATCACCAACTGTCAGGGAGCCCAACAGGTGTGATAATAGTATGTATGAGGTTTCACTAGAGCGAGGGCCTTCAGATGACCCATGAGAGAATTAATAGACGTTATAGTGAGGAATATTTACTGCTTTCCACTTTTGGGGGGTAATACAATGAAAGAGGTAGGTTTAAGACTATTTTAATTTCATAATGCAGAAAGAGAATAAGGATGCTATCAATTATTTTATGAAATGAAGGAGCCTAAGATCTACCAGCTAAAGCCAGGTCTTTATAGAAAAATTAAATGTTCAATCTTTACAAAATAAAATCACTGTTTTCAAGGTTTCCATCAAGTAAGCCAACTAATATTTATCCTCCAAGAGGATGTTAATCCTGTGGTATAAAAGGGGTTAAGAGACCCCTAAAGAATCTATTTACCTCGGTCTATTTCTAAAAGCACCTTATGATGTTGTTATAGAAACCACTTGCTGAAAATCTCCCATCATGATTATTGCCATAGTAACCACCAAAAGACAGGAAGCTAGTTTTTCATCCATTTGCCATTGACCCTCTCCCCACAAGATAGTTTTGCTTCCAAATACTTCTATGTTGCTGGAAACAAAGGAGAAAAAAGGAGTAAATATATTTAGTGAGAAAAAAAGAGAGAAAGAGAAACGAGGGCACACTACAAACAATAAAGAGATCCAAGGTATTTCATTTACACTTCATAGAGAAAAGAAATTATAATTAGACAACTAAACTAGCTTTTAAATTGGTGACCAAATCTCTATTTCCATCTGTTCAGACTCAAAGTGGGTAATAAAAATTAGATGTAAAATGTTGCTATTCTCATATTTTTAATGCTATTATTGGACAATTCAGAGTATTTCCCAATAGAATATATGTTTTTGCCTAGTGTTCTCTCTCCTGGTTTAAGTCAAATTAAATACAAATAATAATTTTCTTGTAATAGTTTTTTATAAGATATTATTAAGTTATAATATGGTATCATGTTTAAAAAGTCGTGTTTTGATAACCATAATTCATCTTTCCCCACAAGCATGCAATTTTAAAATGCTCTTATGATATTAAGTTTTGGCACTGTTTTATGTAAAAATGGCCTATATAAATTAAACCAAATAGAATTATTGTTTCACTTTCTTGACTCAGACTTCATCTTTTCATAATGAATTGCCTTGTCTGGTTAATAGTCAATTTGTTAGTTGGATTTTATGGGTTTTAGTTTTAAAATTCTAGCAAACACATACATAAAACTGACTTTGAAATAGTTCGAAATCAGAGTTTTTTTAAACAAAACTCCTGTGCTGAGAAGATGACACAATGATGATGATGGGAATAATGTTTAAAACCTCTGTGACTCCAGTGAAGATCTTAGAAATATCCAGGGTTCCTTCTTAGATCCAAACATGAAGCAATGGTGTATTGGATAGGAAAAGATTGTTCCCCAAGCAAAAGCTAATCTTCAAATACTTGAAGTCAGGATAAACTTTATACACTGTTACTAACCTCAGTTCACCTCTACGATTATCCTTTCAGAAAACCTAATACAAGGAACAATTATTATTTGCTAAACATTTTATTTGGAAAGGAATAATTTAGATTATTCAAAGGAGTGTTGGCCATTTTCAAGGTACCAGAGTATAGCCATAACAAACATAAAAAGGCATCTAATTACAAGAGCAAGATACATTGTACAAACTGAACCACTCAACTCATTGCTCCTGAGGTTATGTTCAGTTAGATTCCTTAGGAAAGCTGAGCAAATATAGGGAAGTTGATTCAAATGCCCATTTCTTCAGCTGGTTGTCTTCGTTTGGGTATTTATATTCACGAGGTATAATTCCACTCTTAAGGAGTCTATCTGAATGGAAAAGTTAAATGTTGTTCCTGATGCCTTTCTCCACACGGGGATTTTTGTTACCCTCAGCAATTTTTGCTTCCCATCTGTTTATTTTACCTTTGTTCAGGCATAGCTTTGGAGCTGAGAGCAGAAATTCTTTGAAACTGTCTCATCGGATGAACTGTGTTGACATATTTATGGTCGATTTCAGCTTTTCCAAAGTGGTTACAATACAATGAGCAACAGTGTATTTATGTCAAATAGTGAGTAACACACAGACACACGGGAAATAGTTAACACCACTTTGTGTCTAATGGAAGATGAGTTTGGCCATTTTGATTGAGTCAATTAGGTACCAAATGCTTTTTTGTGGTTACTCAAAACATGATAAAAGATGATAGTCACTGTGATCACAGACAGTGCATATATCATTCTTATCTACTCTTGAATCTCATTCTTCTTACACCTGAACACATTAAATTAAAACAGTTTGGTTTTCCTGTTTATTAAGTTCCCGCTGAGTGTCTAACAATTTTATGAGGAAGCTGCCTTTCACCAATATCCACTTCTGCCCAAGACAGAGTAGCTAGCATAGCACTTGTCCTCCTGGTGTAAACAACTGAAAAAAGTGAGAAATACATGAGGTAACTATTTTCAGGCATTGCATACAGTTAGTGCAGAACTACGATTTGTGTTAGAAATGAAATAAAGATGCCTATGATCTTCTGGGACTTATGCTTGGAATGACTTTAATGCTGACAGAAGTACAATCAGGTCAGAGCACCAGAGAACAAAGAGACACTCAGATGATGGACCAAAAGATCCATTATTCATCAGGGGTTTTTGGGAGGCTTACCAGAGATCATCTGCTGAGAGACTGAGATAAATGAAAATATCCAAGATTAGATAGTTCAAGTACCAGCCTAGCCAGAGTGAAGAGACTTCACTGAACATCTCAAGTATGGAGAAACCAGAATGGCCTTGTTGTAGGAATAAGGACCACACCATAGAAGAAGGAAGATGCTGTAAGCTCAAAACCAAAATAGAACCACTCAAAGAAAGAATAAAACCAAGATTTACAGGGAAAAAAACTTTTTAAACTGCCTACCATATCAACATTCCAAATCTGTCAGAGGAATCTCACACAGTCAGGACCCCCTACAATTATCTCAATATCCAGCATATAGTAAAACATTAGTAGCCAGACAAGAAGTAGAAAAGTGTGACCTATAATCAAGAAAAAATAGTTGATAGAAATAGATACTGAGATGACGCAAATGTTGAAATTAGTAGACAGTAATTTAATATTTTCAAGGACTTAGTGAAAAGGATGAACATAAGTAAACAAATGAGAAATCTTAGCAGAGAAATGAAAACTATAAAAGGTCTAAGTGAAAGTTCTAGAACTGAAAAGTATAATGTTCTGAAATGAATAATATTCTTAAAGGGCTTAACATCCTACTGGAGCCAGAGAAGGAAGGATCCATGAATCTGAAGACAATTAACGGAAATTACACAGTCTGAAAAATGGAGAGTAAAACATATTTTTAAAAATGAACAAAGCTGTAGTGAACTATGGGATGATTCCAAACAGGGTCTCATATGTGTAATTGCAGTCCCAGAGGCAGAGGAAAAAGTGAACAGGGAAAAAATATTTGAGTTAATGACCAAAATTTCCCCAAATTGGGTGGAAAACAGCAAGAGATCCAAGAATCTTAGTAAACCCTAAACAAGGTTAATACAAGGAAAATCATACCTAAGCACATTATATTAAAACTACTTAGAACAAATATAAAGTGAAAAAGCTGTAAGATGCCTAAGGACTGACGAGAGAACTACATTGCATGCAGATGAGTAGATTGACGACTAATTTCCCATTAGAAAAATATGAAGGTCAGTACACAATGGAATGGAATCTTTGAAATGCTTAAAGGAAAAAAAAAATTAAGCTAGAGTTCTATACCAGTGAAAACATCCTTTAAAAATGAGAGTGAGATAAAAATATATTCAGATTTAAAAAAAGCTAAAAGAATTCACCAGTCACCAGCACATCTGGTTCTTCAGACTGAAAGGAAATGACATTAGAAGAAAATGTGCGTCTATAGGAAGGAATGAAAAGCACTGGAATTAGGACACATTTCAGTGAATACAAAAGGCTTTGGATGTTTTCTCCTTAATTTCTTTGAAAGAAAACTTACTGTTTAAACAAAAATGAATAATTGTATTGTGGAGTTTATTCATACATAAATGTAAAATGTACGTCAAAAATAGCACAGTGGACATAGAATTTTACTGTTGCGAGGTTATCACGTTTTATGTGGGTTGGAACAATATGAACTCTAAGTTGAAAGTGATAAGTTAAAGATACATGCTGGTATTATAAGAGAAGCAGTTCTCAAAGTGTGCTACATGGACCTCTGGAGTCTGGAGAACTTTTCTTAGGGAATTCATGAGGTGAAAGTTATCTTCATAATAAACACATTATTTTCCTTTCGTCCCACATTGTTATTTGTTTTGAAAGTTCACAAGCAAACAAAAAACTAATCAGAACTATGATCACCTACAGGATGCAGGGATTGACTGGAAGGTACCATGTGGGATATTTTTGGAGTGATGAAAAGATTTACAGTCTTTATTGTGGTGTTGCTTCTATGAAAGTAAATATTTGCAAAAAAATCATCGAAATATACACTTTATATCTGTGTACTTCATTGTAAATAAATTCTGCATCATAAGAATATGAAAAATTCAATACGTCTAAATACAGGCCAAAGAATACACGAATCATTTAAATAAATGCTATTAATTTACAATATTTCTGCTTGACGTTCAATATTAAGTTAGAATACAACATTTTCTTCTCTAAATGATTTAATTTTCTCAGTTTAAGCCATAGTTGACAAATAGATTCTAGAGTTCATAAAAGAAGTGGTATCAATATTAATGGGCATTTTAAAAAAAACTGCTAAGCATTTTAGAGTCAAATTTGACCTCTACTTCAAGGCCTTTTCCATACAGTAGTGATTCTTTTAGTTTTTAAACAACCATTTTTGTGGTGTTTGAGATAAAAATAAATATAAAATTTAGTGGTTTTTTGATACATGAACATAATATATGTATGTAATATGGTGCTCAAAAAACAATTTGTGTCCCTACACCAAATTTAAAAAATAAGAGTCTGGTCCAAGATAGCAACATAGGAGGCTCCTGAACTCCCCTCCTCCCACGGACACATCAAGTGTACAGCTATGCATGGAGCGATTATCTCTGAAAGAAACCCACAAAATAGCTGAGCGTCTCCTACACATTTGATGAAGGAGAAAATACCCACATCAAAAACAGATAAGAAAGACTGAGACACACTCTCGCCATAAACCTCACCCCTGGCACTGTGCCATACAATCAAGAGGGAACTCCCAACTCCCAACTTCTTCCTAGAGAGCAAAGGGTTTGGACCCTACATGTACTGCCCCGACATTTGACTCCCATCAGAGGGATGAGCCCCCCAAACACAAAATACCTAGCCCTGAAAACCAATGGGGCCTGAATTCACAAGACCCATAAGACTGTAGAAAACAAAGAAACAGCTCTTAATGGGTTCTGGAGCACTCACTATGGCTATTCCCCCAGGAGTCAGGAAAGAAACAAAAGACACCCACCTCCCAGTCTTGCCCTGGAAAGGATCCAGTTTCATACATTAAAAGCTGCTGCCTGAGGGTCAGGCTTCTAACTTAGCAGGCATCTACGGGACAGCTGAGATCTTCCCTAGAGACCAGGGAAGCCTATGGATGCCTTCCCTGCCCTCTCCCTCTAGCCTGCTCCAAATCTTCAGTGTCTCCCTGGGAGGAGTTTGTACACACATCTGGCACCCTAGCTTTTGTGACTGCTACTCAAGTAATGGGCCCTTGGATCACCTGGCTCTGATAGCCAATGGGGCTTTCATTCATGAGTCTCATAGGCTGTAGCAAACCAAGAAGCAGTTCTCAACAGGTGCAGAAGCACCCCCTCCATGCATATAGACACAGGTCAAATTACAAAGGAAGAGAACCAGAGAGAAAGCAAGGAAGAAAGAAATAACAAAACAACCAGAAAACAATTAACAAAATGGCAATAGTTAGTCCATACCTATCAATAATTACTTTAAATATAAAGGGACTAAATTCTGCAATCAAAAGACAAAGAGTGGCTGAATGAATATAGAAAATGAGACCCAATGATATGCTGCCTACAAGAGACTCACTTCAGCTTTAAGGACACACACACACTGAAAGTGAAGGGATGGAAAAAGATATTCCACGCAAATGGAAGCCCAAGTAAAGCAGGGATAGGTATACTCATATCACACAAAATAGATTTTAAGCCAAAGACTGTAACAAGACACAAAGAAGGTCATTACATAATGATAAAGAGGACGATTCATCAAGAGGATATAACATTTGTAAATAGTTACACACCCCACATAGGAACACGTAAATTTATAAAACAAATATTAACAGAAATGAAAAGAGAAATAAACAGCAATAAAACAATACTAGGAGACTTTAATACCCTACTTTTAGGGATGAATAGATTATCCAGCCAAAATCAATAAGGAAATGTTGGGCTTTACCCATACTTTAGACCAAATGGCTCTTACAGACATTTACAAAACATTCCATCCAATAGCAGCAGAATACACACTCTTCTCAAGTGCCCATGGAGCATCCTCCAGGATGGATCATATGTTAGGCCACAAAACAAGTCTTAATAAATTGAAGAGGGTTGAAATCATATCAAGCATCTTCCCCAACTTGGTGTGTGTGTGTGTGTATATATATATATATATATACATATATATATATATATATATTTCTTCTAATATATATTTCTTCTAATTACATTTTTTTCTTTTCTTTCACTAATTTTAGCTGTGCTATTTAATGAATCTATTACTTTCTTGAAATGGAACCAGGCAAAATATTGTGGGAAGGGATTAATGTACTTGATATGTTAAAGAGGATGAAATATACAGGAAAAATACTAAATATTGCTATGTGTAATTTTTGAAGAAACACGATATAAAAGCACTTTCTTTTATTTGAATGGACAATTGCTCCTATTTTGTAGCCATGTTCTGTTTTCCCTATCCTAGCAGAGTTTTATGAATGACACAGGTTACTCATTTGGTTTCTGTGGTGATTTTTTTGTGTTTTATTGAATAGCAACAAATAAACAGTATGTAGTTACCTTTCCATCCTAAGTTTATTTATTTATTTATTTATTTGTGAGGAAGATTAGCCCTGAGCTAACATCTGTGCCCATCTTCCTCTATTTTTTATGTGGGATGCTGCCACAGCATGTCTTGACAAGTGGTGCTAGGTCTGCGCCCGGGATCCAAACCTGTGACTGCCAGGCTGCCGAAGCAGAGTGCGCGAACTTAACCACTATGCTGCTGGACCAGCCCCCTAAGTTTATTTTTATATTGTTATTATCAGGGATGTTAAAATTTGTTTTTCATCTTATCAAATGTAGAGCAACATGTCTAAGTTATATTGGCTATAGGAAGTCTAGGGCATGATAATTGAGCTGTCACTTACAGAAAAGAAAAGCAGAAAATACAAGAAAAGCCTTAGCTTTTATTCAAACTTGCCTTGAACATTCCAACATAAATGATTTTTAACTTACTTTAAGAAAATTTCTGTGGTAAAGAAGCTTCAATCTCTGATAGAATTAATAACAACAACAACAAAATATCTTTAAAACTTCCAGTCATTAAAGAAACTTCACCTAAAATAACCCCAAGGATTTAAAAATTTATTCTTTTTCTCAACAGTTGTTTGCACTTATTTTAATATGATATTTTTATCTATCAACTGAAATTGGTGTGAGAGATGAAAGACATTTTGGTAATCCAGTTAGTGTTGAAATACAAAGGCGAACATCTTACAACTAACTATACATCCTAAATAAGAGAACTATGAGTGCTTACTAAAGGAGAATCAAAAACTACTTCAGGGATATTTGTTTCCTAATTGTTTTAAAGGAAGGAAAGATGCATTTGTTCCTTTTTTAAATAATCACTATCATCATGATAGTTCACATTTCTTGAGGAACTATTATATCAGACATTTTAAAATTTAATACTCATGACACAATTAAGAGATAAATTTTGCTATTCTTCCTATTTTACTAAGAAATGTACCAAAGTATCATCACGCTAAAAATCATGTTAGCAACAATAGATAGCTTTTGTTGAGCCCAAATTCTTTGCCAGTATCTTTCTGAGCACTTTAGGTAGATTAGCTCCTTTAATCTTCACAATAATCTTATGATGTAGAATCTATTGTTATTCCCACTTTGTAGATGAGAAATAGAGTGAAGAGTTTAAGTAACTTGCTCAAGATTGCACAGCTGGTAAGTAGAAGGGCCAAGTGAAGAGAGGATCAGGAATACTCTCCAGGTCATACAGGTACGTTAGGGTGGGTCAGAGCCTGACACAAGGTCTGGGCTCTTGCCCACTGCACCATAAGGCTTCTAGTACAATTAGATTAATGAGTAACTCATCATCCCCTGGTATAAGTCAGCTACCCTTCAGGATACTTTGTAGACATTTCTGTTCATTCTTTTTAAATTTTAAAATAACTTAGTTAGAATCAGCATTTATTGAGCACCAACTGTGGTCTGGATATGGATACCATTTACTCACCTTTACACCAGGCTTCTCCTTTCCGCCTTCAGAGTTCCTACCATTTTCTCTAACATTATTTATGTATATTTCTGTCTCCCCCTTTAGACTCAAGATCTCAATGGTAGAAACCATGGCTTTTTTCCTTTGTATCCCCTGTGCCTTGCATGTTGTTGGGCACACACTATTTTGTTCATCAACATTCATTAAACCGAGTTGCATGTGTAAAAATGAATGTGAAAGGTTGCATGATGTGACTAGAATATGGGACATTCTATTAAGTTGTAACAGCTAATTCCGTTTGCCCTGCTTTAGAAATGAGTGCCTGTGAGCTCTGGTTGGCAGTGGAAGTGACTGTGGACCATGAGACCCAGATCGACTTGACTTTGGGTGTTTACATCTTTCCTTTCTGTGTCATTTTCCTTTTGGCGCAAGTGAATTTTCAGCACTAGACCAATTTCTCTTTCTTCTTTGCTCTTCGTTCCTTAAGACATGTATGCTCAAGCCCTACTCTCAGCAGGGAATTCTCTTCCCACTGCCTGACTGCTCCATGTAACACCCCACGGAAAATCTAACTTGCCACCCACTGGAGGTGCCAGCCTTTTGCCTCTGGACATATATTTTCTCTCTCAGTACAGTACTTTTTTTCTTTCTTAGAGTTGAGAAAAAACTCTAAATGTCAGATAGGAAATCTGCCTCAGTTATCAAGGTGGTTTTCTTTCCTGATGCTTCAAATATGTTGTATTCATTTTTCTCCTGGTTATTGGTTGGATTTTTTTCACAACTTCTCTTCTTTGACCATTTAGTTTCCCTCAGACAATGTGGGACCTACCTAGTCTCCTCCATTTTGGACTTACATCAGTTTGAATCTCCCTGTTTTGGACTGTCTAGAGGCTCCTGGTCAAATGCCCACTCTGAATGTCCTTGTGTGTCCCTCATCTTGATTGTTTTCCCGAGCCTGACCTAATCCTCTGCTCCCATTCCGTGATGCTGTTCATCTTCAGACACTTTACTGATACAGAGCCTGAATATTGTACTTCTTTTTCGCCCCTAACCATCTTTGACTTCACTCCCTATAATTCAGTAACAAAAAACTCCCAGAATTGAGCTTGAAAATGTTGAGGGCTTGCTCAGTTCTTATTTTGTTTTTTTAATCAGATCCAAAATATCAGCTTCTAAAAGGAATAATTCATCACCTGCATTACGTAGCTCTTTTTATATCACCTTCTTTAAAACACAAACTTTGCAGTTTGGAGGAAATATTCACAAGGATTGAAGGTATTTGAATGTTTTAAAGTTCAAGAAGAATGTAAAGTGTTCAAGTGCAGTTAATACTGATTAGCAAAGATATTAAGAAACTGATTGCAAAAATCAAATAATTCTTTGGGTCCTATAACAATCAATTGAAGATGAAAGTTATAAAAAGACCCTGGTGAAAACTTGCAGATTATTAACAATCATCCATGTAATTATTATTTTTCTTACTCTTTTCTCTCTTTATATGCAAATAAAATATCTTGTTGTTATCCTAACCCCCCAAAATCATTTCAGTAAATACATTTAACTGTATATTTTTAATCACTACATTTTAATTCACTGTATTATTACGCAAATTTTTTTCAAACACATATGTACACTTTATGTTTAATAACACCCAATAGTTATCCTCTCTCCTTAAACTAAAAGCTATTGATTCATTAACAAACATGTTTATACACTTGACTCCCATATACTCCAAACCAACAAGGATAATTATTGGATGGTGTTAAAATTACGTTACAGATAGACTTCACGTTGAAAGAAACTGAAATTATTTAAGAAAATTACCATAAAAATTAGAGACTGTGTGTTAGAAACCATAGGAGGAAAGTGCCCCTGTGAAGATAGACTCAAAGAACATTAGAGCACAAAGCAAACTTAGATATTGTATTAGGGTTCAGTACAGGACACAAAAAGCTACTCTAAATATTTTAAGTACAAATAGATTTAATATAGAGAACTGGATGCAAACAAAGTCATTGGAAGTGCTCAAGAGTGGGCTCCAGTTGGGCTTCTAGGAATAACTTCCAGAACACTACAGAACTGCCACTGAGGCTGCCACTGGAACTGCTGAGTGTAAAACACAGGCCCATAGCTATGATCCAGGCATAGGATTGTCTGGCTTTCACTGCCACCATTGTTATGGTGTTTGGGCAGCCACAAAGCAGATGAATAAACACTAGAGAGTAGAGAGTTGCCATTGCCTTTGCCACAAATTCCTCTCAACACCTAAGTAGCTGGAGAGTGGATGATGGAATGCTGTGGCCAGAATCCTCATGTCTTCATGTGGATTATTCTGTGCAAGCCCACAGACACAGCCAAAAAGAGAATGATGGCATCTACTTCACTCTGCCTTCCAAGTGCTTTTGATTGGTGGAACCCAATTTGCATCTAGAATGTTACCTGCAAGGAAACTGAGAAATGTAGATTTTAGCTTTCCAGCTTCTGCAGTACAGAAAGGCATGAGCGAGTCAAGCCACAGTGTCCACCACAGAGGTCACCTAGATGAACTCCTCTAGTTTGTAGATGATGACTATGACAATCATAGAGGTTAAGTGAGAATATGGCAAAGCCAAGACATAAATGTGCCTTCACTCACTAAACCCAATGTTCCTTTTTACTATACCACTGCCACTCACAGATCGGTCTCTCCCAAATGTGGCTAAATATTTAATGTCATTCAAAATTAATATCAATTATTTTTAATGTGGCTGTTAGAAAATCAAATATCAAATTGCATTTGAATTACTTTAAAAATTAGATAAAATAACTAAAAGGAGTATTATATTCCATTTTTGAGAGCTGTGCTCTGAGGATTTTAGGCAAGGACTGTCTTAGCTAGTGTTCATAATGACCTAGAATTACCTTCTATGTCCTGATGTGCCAACAGCATGATCACGTATCAACACATATCTTCTTCCATTTAGTAAAGGCATGCTGAAGATTTTCCAAAAGATCTCTGGAGTATTTCCTTTTTCAGTTTTCCAAAACACGATGTCTGATTTCAAATGATATTTTCGAATTGTGTTTTTCTCAAATATATGGTATGCTTTTTTAATGTTACAATAAAAATAACTTTAGCTGTTAGATATAGATAAATAAACCTGGGAAATCTAAAGTGATTTATTTAGATTTTACCCAAGGATAGCATAAATCAAAAGATCTGAATTTTAGTTTGGGTCCTATCATCAACCTGGCTAGGACAAGTCACTTATTTTCTCAGAGTCCGAGTTTCATCATCTTTAACCTTGCAATGATAACACCTGTTCGACTTGCCACTTAATAGACGTGTTGTAAAGACTAAAGCTAGATAATATATAGATACTTTTAAACAATGCCTTGAGCTATATCCAAATATAAGATGGCACTGTTATTTGTTATTTTACATTCTACTGGTAGAACTATTATCTCTTTTATTACAACATAAAAATAAACAGAAAAAAATGAACAAGGTATTTTCTTCATTAGGAATAATTGGTGAAGCCATTGGTTTGGGATTCATTTTAGCAAATAACTGATAATGAGAAAGCAGGACACTGGATATCAAGTTAATGACATAAAAAATGCTTGTATTTAGTGCAGCTTTTTTAAAGATGAGAAATTTAGGAAATGTGTGTGATTTAGGTATGGCTTGAGAATGTATCTTTAACCATTAAGAAGAACTTGACTTACATTCCTACCTCACTTCTGTTGCCTAAAGGGGTATTTAATGTCACTAAAGTGTTCAGTTCTTTTAATTTTAATTTGATGTAGTTTCTAACACTAACAGATTTCAGTTCAAGCTGACCTGAAGAGGCTCTTGCACCCCAAGTTCATATTCTCCCACATTCTATCAGGAGAACTTCTCTTAGGCTCTTTAACCCTGACCTCTGACATGCATACACTTCTCTGGTCCACCTCTCTTGGATTTTCTATTATTCCTTCTGTCAGTTAGTCAGTCTGAGACAGACCTGCAGACTCAGATTTCACTCCTGACATTTAGCTCAACACTGGCCATTTTTTGCCCCTATCTTGTGTGGTTTATATCCTTTTTAGGGCTATAGATTGCTCAGTTGTTGAGTAATTTTGAGCTTTATAAGTATCTCATACCATAGTCTGTGGAGTCCTGCTTAATTCAATATTAGGGTTTTAAGATTCACGCGTGTAGTTGCATGTAACAGTAGTTCATCCATTTTCAACATTCTCTAGCAATCTGTTGTATAAATATATGATAGTTTGTTTTCTTGTCCATGCTATTTTTTTATTATTCAAGATTTTTGCTACTAGGAACAACACTGCATGAACATTTTTGTACACATGTCCTATTGCACATATACATTGAAGAATTTTTCCTCTTGTATGTATTCCTAGGAGTTCTATTACTAGGTTGTAGAGTACGTCTAAGATCAAATTTATATAATGTCAAACTGCTTTCCAGAAAAGCAATTTTTTACTTTACGAAGAAGTAAAATACACAATATAATCCTTTTTATTCATCCTTCATTTCCCTCTAGCTACTATAACATCTGTCTTCCCCTCTTCACGGCCAAACCTCTCAAAACAGTTGTCTATGCTCTGTGTAGATTCTTACTCAACTTCTACTCAATACCCAGTCAACTGTCATCTGACTACTTTCTCACCACCCCAGGAACCTACTGAAGTTAGGGTCAGTAGTAATACACTTGGAGTCATTTTCTTACTTGAATTCTTGGTATTTGAATTCTCTGGTCTCTCCTTCTTGAAAGTTTCTCTCTCAAGTATTTCATAATTCCACACCTTTCTGACTTCTCTTTTATCCACTTATAAGCTCTCCAAGCTCTCTTGTGAATTCTTTTTTCTCAATCTGTCACTTAAAATGAATATTCTTCAAAGGCCCTCTCCTCTTCTCCTGTAGACTTTCCCCCTAGGCAATCCTCAACAATCATGTCTTTACTTGCTATGTATAGGTTGATGTTTCCAAAACATGAATCTCCAGGACACTTCTCCTTCTTCAGCTTGAGGCTTATGAGTCCAATACCCTATTCAGCACCTCCATTCTAATTCAATTTACAAACATGAGAATTCTACTGGTTATCACCTGCACTCCCCACCCAACACTTCTCCTCCTGCCACATTCCATACCTCAGCTAGAAGTTGATGGAAGGACTGACCATCCATTTGACCAAACCAGAATCCTGAGTGTCATTCATGACACTTTTCTTTCCTCTACCCAACGCACTCAGTTAATCATCAAATCTTGTAGACTCTAACTCCCAAAGACATCTACTTATGTAACAGCACAATTGGTACTCTCTTAGTCTAGAAAGGGACAATTAGGATCAGATGATAAACATTAAGAAAGTCATTTAAAGGGGAAAAAGTAGTTTGTATGTCAGGACCATTAGACAAGTTCAAGAAGACATAGTTGAATCATGGTAAGTAATCAGTAACGTTTCAGATGGTCCAAGTGTTTACAGTAGAGAATCAAGCTACAGGATTCACTGACTCAATCATGAAGAAATTAGATATTAAGATAAGAAATTCCAGCTACTGGGAAAACCAAGTTAATGGAACCAAACTCATCTATTGGGAATGGAGAACAAAGAAGGAAAGTCAAGCAAGGCAGAGACTCGGTTACTGGGAGAGAGAAGCTCCGGAAAGCCTAAAGTTCCACTGTCAGAGAAGTGGGGTCTCAATATTAAACCACTTGTGGCAGGCACTGTTCAGCACTGCCCTAAATCATTTACCCTTATGACATCAATTAAGCTTTATAAAAACTGTTTAGTGTAAGTATAACTATTAGTCCCATTTTCCAGATGAGGAACTTGAGGGTTGGCAAGGTAACTTTTCTTGAGCCAAACATCTGCTAAGCGGTAGGGGCAGGACTCCACTCCAGCAGTCTCTTCTTACGTCCTATGAAAAAGTGTTTCTTGTTACTATAGCTCTGGGCCTTATTTACATCTCTATTTTCCATATGGAAAAAACAATCCAAGAATATTAAGTAATTTTTATTTCATAGTTTAGACAGTTCTAGAATCAGATCCCACAGTCTGGTGTTTACCCTTTAAAACCCTATTCTTCCCATAAAGTACATTAATTAAGAAATTTATCTTGTCTGAAGAAAAAACCAAAAATCTCAAAAGATTTTAGATGCCATCTTTCTTAGAGCCAGCCGGCAGAAACAAGAGAAGCTCCCTTCCAGCTATGGGCTGCCGTGCTTCACCATACGCCTGGCTTTTGTCTTTATGAAGACGTAGTACTCTATTAGGATCATCCTAGGTACACCAGGTCTCAGACAGAAATAAGATTAGATCCTCAGCCATATATCGCACTTAAAAGAAAATCTAATTCACAGTCTTGTATTGTCTGACGAATATCTCCATTAACCAATCTTAATCATGTGGGTGGAAGAAGGCAGGGTGACTGAAATAAAGCTGCTGAAATATACAGCATCTATTAAATGTTGCAGTGTCACAGATAGGAAGGCTTGGAATGGAGCCTTTCCATTATCGGTGAAATACAGCCTACACAATTTACCGTGATCAGGCACAAACTCAGTGAGACTGTAAAGTCATTGAGTGTCTGGTCTCTTGATTTGGCTCAAAAATTCTGTATCTTCAGACAGCTTTATCCTAAGTAACTTCTCCAGGCTCAGCAGCTCTAACCTTCTGGATATCCAAAGCTGCTCTCAGTTGTCCCTACTTTGTGTCTGATCCTTGCTCTTTTCTGCCTCTTGGGATTTAGCACATCACTTTGACTTCCAGCTTTGGTCTTGTAGGACTCAGACGTTCAGTACCCAGATGACACCACCCAGTGCCACACTCACTCAGGTCTTGGATCGACTGGAAGCTAGAGGGGAACAGGACACATCTACAGACCACTGCAAAAAGAATTAAAATCAAGAATCCTATACCCTGCCAGTAGAGTGGAAGATGTTTGTGGTTTTGCAAGACTTTAGAGTATATCACTCATGCCATTTATGAAAAAAATTACTCCCCTCCCAATTACTCAAGTAAAACAATCTTAGGTCTTGATGTAACACAGGCCTCCCAGGAGAAGACAGGCGAGGAAAGAGCGGTATGTAATGAAACTTGCTATATTATATATACATGCATGTGCTATATATATATATATATATATATGTATGTATACATATACACGCATGTATTATATATAATACCTATATAATGCATTTATATCCATTATGTATACATATATGTAATCTAAAATTTAATGAATAAAGACAGGCTGTCTGGGAATGTGCTCTATTTAGCACTAGGCATGCTAACTAAGGACTCTGGGAACAGAAAAGACCAATATTTGAGGCCTCTTGAAATAGATATAAAATCTGTGGTTAATTCTGCTTTCACCATAGAAAAATAATAGCAAGAACTAATATACAACAAAGTCATACATTTTTGATGATTTAATTGATATAAAAGTCAACTGAATGGAATTTTATCATGTAATTTGAGGCTATTTTGACTGTGGGATATTCACAATAACCAAGAACATTAATTTAAAAAAATGTAAAACCAGATAATATTGGAAAAATAAGGAAATATTAAAAATTAAATTTCCTAATATAATTAAAAGCTAGAATAAGCAACTTGGAAAGTGTGTTATGTTTGTTAGCTCACAGTGATAAGGAAAGTAAAACTCAATTCATTAGAATGGAAGAAAAAGATAGGCATGCCCACTCTTTTACATATTTCATTTTTTCATTATTAATATCCTCTTTCAAATGGAGTTTTTAAAGAGAATATTGTTCAGGGGCCGACTCCATGGCTGAGTGGTTAAGTTCGCGCGCTCGGCTGCGGCAGCCCAGGGTTCGGATCCTGGGCGCGGACATGGCACCACTCGTCAGGCTACGTTGAGGCGGCGTCCCACATCCCACAACTAGAAGGACCTGCAACTAAGGTATACAACTGTGTACATGGGGGGTTTGGGGAGATAAAGCAGAAAAAGAAAAAAAAAAGATTGGCAACAGTTGTTAGCCCAGGTGCCAATCCTTAAAAAAAAAAAAGAGTATATTGTTCAAAAAATAAATCATCTTGTATGGATATACGTATACATATATACATACACATATATATGTTCAAACATATATACACCACATCTTCTTTATCCATTCATTCATTGATGGGCACTTAGGTTGCCAAAATACAACGATGTACACCTGAAATGTATATGTTATAAACCAGTGTTACCTCAATAAAAAAAAGATACCATTCAAGAGTTAAGGAGAAAATTATGACATTTCAGGGGAACATTTCCCACTTACTGACAGAACTACGTAAGACTAAAAGATATGCTTAAGGAAGAGGAAAACTGAAATCAGATGGAAGAGATAATATGTTAAAAGCTTTGATAACCAAAGAAATTAACACATAAACACTAATGGGATGAAACTAATAATGAAATAATAAATTTATAGAAATAAAACAAGGGGATACAAGGAAAATACACAGTAATATATAAATATGTGAACAGCATAGTCAGATTACAGCAAATAAGATGCTCATATTATTCAGCAGGAGTACAGGGATTTTTTTAACTTTAGACTTTTAAAAATTAATAAATTTTTAAATTTTATTAATCAACATAAACTAATATTTATTTGTGCCTAAGTATATAAGGATAAATGAATAAATGAATAGGAGCAAAATAATAGCAGATGGGGCTGGGGAAGAAATAAAGAAAACTGCATCAACCCAAAATTGGGCATAAAAGGAGAGGAAGTAAATGAGACTATGTAAAAGCATGGTAAACAGTGTGAAATAATATGCTATAAATGAACCCCAAAATGTTAATAATCACAATACATATAAATGAACTAAAATCATCACTTAGATGGTAGAAAATTTCAAATTAAATATGAAAACAAAATTTAACAAGAGTTTGTGACAAGAAATTAACCCAAATATGGTGATATAGAAAGGTTGAAATGAAAGAATAAAAAAGCTACTCCAGAAAATTATAAACTAAAATAGAATTGGTGTACCTAAATTAATACCAAATGGTTTTATATGAAAAAATATTATTAGGAATAAAAAGGAACAATTGTAAGTGAAACAATTTTTAATTATGAACTTCTATGCATGTAAAACAAAGCCCCAAAACAGCAAAAGTTCATGGAACTACAAAGATAATTTGCCTAATTTTCCTTTTCCTAACCACATGAAAGATTTTTAGCTCAACAATCTCAGAAATTGATAAGGAAGTTTACAAAAATTTCTAATAATTAATATGATGTGGTATTGGTCAGGGATAGATAATGGAAGAGTGGAACAGGAGAGAGCCTTCATTTAAAACCATGTGTATACGCAGAGGTGTAAAGACAAGTCAGTGGGAAAATAATAGACCATTCAGTAAGTTAGAATTT
This sequence comes from Equus quagga, assembly GCF_021613505.1. NCBI lineage: Eukaryota > Metazoa > Chordata > Mammalia > Perissodactyla > Equidae > Equus > Equus quagga. Next base: position 57,040,605 of record NC_060278.1, on the reverse strand, counting down.
ATCTGGAAAAGGATTTTAGTTCTCAACCACAGAATCCTTTCTAACTATCTTAAACAGAAAAGAATTTTATTAGAGAATATTGGACAGCCCAGAGCCTCTCTTGAAAGTCAGAGATCTTGGCTTTAAAGGGTGCAGCCAAGATAAATGGCAGCCACTCCACAAAAAGTGCTGGAAGGGAAACGCCATTGCTACTGTGGTTTGGCATCAGAAACTGTCAGCACTGATGCCAGAATTCCACCAACTTGCCTTTGAAGAAAAGCAAACAGTTCTATCATCATGCTTGCCAAAATATTATTGCACCAATTCCACTGTGCAGAGCTGCCATCTCATCTGCTTACTTCCAAATCAAGTTTCATGCATAGACATCTGATGGGCAGAATCTAGATTTCGTGCCTGTGTTCTATCTACAAAGAAGTCTGGGTTTTATTTTGGGAAGATAAAACTTATAAAGTGGGAAATTGCCTAAATATAAAAAGGGTTTTCAAAAATTGCTGGGTAGCAAAAAAATCACATAGTATTATACACGCCTGCTGGTCATCAACAGGCACCATTGTTCCACACGCAAACTTTAAAAATAAAATAAAAACAATATGCTCCTACCTAATATAATTATTCCTCCGATAAAAGAAAACATCAAAACCCTATGCCCTGATATGCTCATCACTCACAGCTGCTAAAACTAAATACAAAGTGGAAATTGGACTTGAAAATTCTCTGAGCAAGAAAACCACATAAAAGAAACTTAATTTAGCTTATTCCGCAAAGCAAGCGAAACTTAGGTTATTTCTTGAAAATGTCTTTGACAATCATAAGAGAAAATTAAATCATCTTCCTAAAAATGGTATAAGATAATCACTTTTAACCAATCTCCTGCCATCTGGAAACCCCCATTGTAATAACCAATCCTTTTAAAGGTTAAACTTCCTCATTTTCACTTTATAAGCCATCCTGTAATGTCATACCCTTGAGCTTTATCATCAGTTTTGAATTTAAAATCTCCTAGTTCACAAACTGTTCTTATATGCATAATAAATGATTACCAAATAATATTTATTGGTTTGGTGGTTTTAATTTTGCTATATCTTGATTTTTGACACTTTTCTCCAATTCCAGGATCCGTGAGTGCAGTAATTATCTATTTTTGCATAACAAAATCACCTCTAAAATTTAGTAGTTTAAAACAACAAACATCTATTAACTTGTAGGTTTTGTGTGTCAGGAATCTAAGCATAACTTGGCCGGAAAGCTGACTCAAGGTCCCTCGTGAGGTTGCAGCATCCTATTGTCTGGGGCTGTAGTCTCATGTGAAGGCTTAAGGAGGGAAAGATCTGCTTCCAAACTCACCGGCGTGGTTTTTGGCAGAGTTAGTTCCTTGCTTGCTGTTGGATTGAGGGCCTCAATTCCTCACTGCCTATTAGCCTGATGCTGAGGTTAAGGTTCTTTGCCATGTCAGCCCCTCCATAAGGAAGCTCACAATATGGCAGCTGGCGTCTCTCAGACAAGCAACCAAGAGAACAAGAGAAAACACCCAAGGTGGACACCACAGTTTTTTGGCAACCTAAGATCAAAAGTGACATCCCATTGCTTTCGTATTATTTTATTCCTTAGGAGCTAGGTTCAAGAAGAAGGGATTTCACAAGGTCATGAATACCATGAGTGGGGTGGGGGAGACCATTGAGGGCCATCTTAGGGATGCGTACCACACTGGTTGATGATCATTTCTCTCTACACCTCGTCAAAATTCTATCCTGACATTTTGTAACCTATGAACTAAACTTGAGTAATAAATATCAACAACATCCCCAATATAAAATAGAATAGCAATGGGAAAAGACAGAAACAATTTTGTATAGAATAGCTTGATGTTGACTACGGCTTTTGGAAGTCTATGGATTGTGTTGCTTTGGTAAGCATGGTGGGTAGGAGAGACAAATCCAAATATAGAATAATTGTCTGTTTCAGTGGGAATAAATCACTGCTCCCTCCATATTGGGAGTGCATAACACAGTCCACCTTCCATCAGATGCCTCACTAGTTATCTCTTTATCCAGGGGAAATGCTGCCACTCTTGTCTTTGTTCCTCTGTATGTCATATCTTTTTTTCTCTGACTACCTTTAAGATTTTCTTTTTATCACTTAATTTGAGCAATTTGATTATGATGGGCCTTTGTATAGGTTTTTTTTATGTTTCTTAAGCTTGGGATTTGTTGAGGTTGTTTTGTTGGGGGCGCATTTTGGGTTTTCTTCCTTTGCTTCTCTCCTTCTTCCTTCTTTTTCTGTTTTTTTTTTTTTTTTTTTTTTCATTTGTAGGTTTATAGTTTTCATTCCCTGGAGAAGTTTGACCATGATCTCTTCAAATATTCTTTTTCCTCATCCCCTTCTTCAAGGACTCCAGTTGCACATAGATTAGACCTCTTGAAGTTGTTCCACTGCTCACTAATGCTGTTTTTTGGTGTGTTTTTTGTTTGTTTTTGCTTGCTTTGTTTTCCAGTCCTCTTTTCTCTCTGTGTTTAATTTTGGATAGTTTCTTTTGCTGTGTCTTCATTCACTGGATCTTTCCTTCAATGCCTAATTTGCCATTCATCCCATCCAATGTGCTTTTCATCTCCCACATTGCTGTTTTCACCTCTGTAAGTTTATCTGAATCTTTTTAACTCCCATATTCCTATTTAACTTTTTGAACATCCAGAATACAGTTGTAATAACTGTTTTATTTTCCTTCTATGCAAATTCTAACATCTGTGTCAGCTTATGGTCAGTTTTTATTGATTGATTTTTCTTCTCATTTGGGTCTTATTTCCCCATTTCTTTGCATGCCTTTTTTATTTGATTGTGAATTTTTCCTTGTTAAGTGCTGGTTATTTTCGTATTCCTGTAATATTCTTAAGCTTTGTTCTGGGATGCAGTTATTTGGAGACATTTAATCCTTTCAGCTTTGCATTTAAGGTTTGTTCAGCAGGACAAGAGCAGGCTGAGTCTAGAGCTAATTATTTACCACTACTGAGGCAAGATCCCTCTGTACTCTACCCAGTGTCTCATAAATCATGAAGTTATTTAGTCCAGCCAGTGGGGACAGGTACTATCCTCAGCCCTCTGTGAGTGCTGGGCACTGTTATCTCTAGTCATTTCAGGTCTTGTTTTTTCCCAAGGTCTTGGGTAGTTTCCTCACATGCATGAGCTGATCAGAACTCAGCTGAATACTCAAGGGAAATCTCTTCAGATCTCTGGTCTCCTGTTTCCGTGCAGCAGTCTCCTCTCAGATACTCTGTACTGTGAATTCTATCTGCTGGGTCCTCAAACATTCAGCTTTGCTCCTTCAATTCAGTGATTTACTGGGCTCAACCTGGGTCCTCCCCCTATGCTGACCATGAACTCTCTCAAGGTAGTAAGCTCGAGCAATTGCAAGGCTCACCTTGTTCGTTTCCCGTTACTCAGGGATGACTATCCTTCATTACTTGATTGCCCATGTCTTGAAAATCATTGTTTCGTGTATTTTGTCAATATTTTTTATTGCTTCAGCAGAAGAGTAGTTCCAGTTCCTATTACTCCATCTTGCTCAGAAGTGGAAATGCCCATCAGAATATGATGTTTAAATGTAAGATGATCTTTAAGTATAATGTATTTCTTATTTGTTTTTACCCAAGTTCGCACAGCTAAGAAGGATGGATCATTCCAGGTGGATCGGTTGATTCATTGTATTTCATTTCCCGCCACGAGTAGAATGATTCTTATTTTCAGGTGAGCCTTACATAAACTAAGCATGAGTGAATTTTGCCTTGCTACTTCCTACAACATTTTTCTTTAGCACCTCTCTTGCTCACAATGATAAGTCAGTATCCTCATGTTGCATTGAGTTGAGCAGGGTCCCCATTATCAGGGCCACCACAACCAATTGCATATGCTTAAAATCTTTTTCAAACTTTCTGTAGTTGATCTACCTTAGATCTTGTTGCTTCAAGTCTTTACTTCAAGTTAAGAAACTGAAAGTGGGATGAAGAGTAAGGCAAAAGGGAACCCAAGAGCACCCGGGGAGAGGTTCAGAGCCTAGATCTGTGGGCTCACAGGATCCTTGAGATCCAGATGAAGGCTGGAAGACCCTCTCCATGTAAACACATGTATACACACATGCTAACCACCAACGGCACATAAACACTTCCCAAAAGGTCTCTGAACTCACACTCCCCATTGACCTGCACTTGCCCCCTACACACACACACACACACACTCACACGCACAGGCTTACACACACTTTTGCAGGCTATTTTGAGCGATTAAAAAAAGAAAGAGGGGCCAGCCCCTGGCTGAGTGATTAAATTCGTGTGCTCTGCTTTGGCAGCCCAGGGTTTCGCTGGTTCAAATCCTGGGCATGGACATGACACCACTCATCAAGCCATGATGAGGCGGCATTCCACATGCCACAACTAGAATGACCCACAACTAAAGATACACAGCTATGTACCGGGGGGTCTTGGGGAGAAGAAGGAAAAATAAAAACTTTTTAAAAAAAAAAGGAAGAAACCAAAAGTAAATCTATGTCAATGAATTGATGGATTAATGGAGAATTGTCTTCTTTCTTTTTAAAACGAAACTTTCTGGAAAGTCATAACTAAACAAGCAACAAATTCTGAGGAGAAAATTTCAGGTACTAGAGTGGGTATTTGGAGCAATATCTTAGGCTGATTCCAGTAAAGCAAAGCTATTCTGCATTTCCAAAGGCTAGAAATACCTAAGTTGCATCATCCCAATTTAGGATTTATAAATCCAGCCCCTTTATTATCAAGTTCTACCTTTCTGATTCTAAAATATAACATATAATATAACAGCCGGCCCTGGTGGCCTGGTGGTTAAGATCCAGCGCTCTTACTGCTGCGGCCTGGGTTCATTTCCTGATCAGGGTACCACACCACCCATCTGTCAGTTGTCATCCTGTGGTGGCTGCATGTTGCTGTGATGCTGAAGCTACGCTACTGGGATTTCAAATATTAGCAGGGTCACCCATGGTGGACAGGTTTCCGCAGAGCTTCCAAATTAGGAAGTAGGACCTGGCCACCCAATTCAGAAAAAATTGGCCATGAAAACCCTGTGAATAGCAGTGGAGCATTGTCTGATATAGCGCCAGAATGTGAGACGATGGTGCAAAAAGACTGGGCAGAGTTGTGCTCTGCTGGACACAGAGATGCTAGGAATCTGACTCCATGGCACTAACAAGAAAGTATAATGTAATATATTACTTTATATCTTAATTAACCACTATTTATTCAGGCTATATTCCAGAAATTCATTTACCCATTCTTTGACCTATGAATATGTGATACAATGTGAATTTTTGGAATTTCACAAAAGCATGTAAATATTGCACAACAAATGAATCTATCAACCTAAGTTTACAATGAGAATTCTCTGATCTATATAAATGTATAGTCATAATTGTCCAATCCTCTGTGAAGCAGAAAATTAATAGAATTCAAAATAGTTTTCCTTTTACCCTTGAACTAGAGATAAAATGACTCAAATGCTTAAATAATCAAATCAAATATTCATTATTTCTGATGACCTTATGACTTTGCATTAAATTACAGATATAAACAAAAATTATATAAAATTATAATACAAAAATGAGAACTGTGCCAGTGATTTCTTTATAAAATGATGGAGCTGGATGGTGCATTAAGAGGTCATCCAGGGTACCTATGCAAGGTCTTCAGGCCCTAATGGCCTATGATAATGCTGAAGATTAATTCTCACAAAACACTATGACTTCACAGTGCTGACTAAGAAGTCCTGGGAGCACACACAGGCCTAAGAAAACTTTATTTAAAAAAAAGGATCCTTGGGGGCTGGCCCCGTGGCCGAGTGGTTAAGTTCGCGCACTCCGCTACAGGCGGCCCAGTGTTTCGTTGGTTCAAATCCTGGGCGAGGACATGGCACTGCTCATCGAGCCACACTGGGGTGACGTCCCACATGCCACAACTGGAAGGACCCACAACAAAGAATATACAACTATGTACTGGGGGGCTTTGGGGAGAAAAAGGAAAAAAATAAAATCTTAAAAAAAAAAAGGATTCTTCTCTGATTCAGAGAATAAGTCAAATTAAATTAGTAATTGTTAAAAATTAAAATTTATTGAGAAACTTTCAATTCTATCAAGATGATTCTCTCTGTTATTTAATGAGCATGTGTGTTACCCCTGGCATGACCTTTCCCCTGTGAAAATGGGAGGAGCCTGGTCTCCTGAGTTATGCACCTGCTCCACCTCTGCACAGGATGTTTCACCACATCATGGGCTATTCCTACTTTGCTGTCAGTTACCACCTCAAACTTCTGGACTATTATCTTTCAAAAAAGTCTTGTTCCCATCACATTGGCTTCAGCAAAGAGGGAAATGTGAGTCACACTATATCTGTTCCTAGCTCTGTTTCACCATTACTCACCATTCCACTCCCCAAGGTTATAAAAGTGATAAAATCTAACAGAAGGTTTGGAGAGACAGAGAGGCTTTAAAATGCAATCATACAAATGGGTTAAAATGGAGAATTTGACGTTCTTGTTGCTCATCCCTTGTATAGCCCACGGAGAGGAATGTTTCACTGGCTAGTTTCCTCTGGAGGTTGCGACCTTCCGCCTAGGTGACCAGTTTCTTCCCCCCTCCTCCATTTCTTTCCACAGTCTCTCTTTTTACTCTCTGACCCCCAAACTCAGGGTAATTTATTATTAAAAGTGGTTTAGCTATCATTTTCTTGCACAATCTTCATAGAAGCCATGCCCTTGGAGCAGATGGAGCTTTGCCTCTCCACTCCCTCCAATCAATTATCTCAACTACCATCTGGGTAACTTCCTAGTCCAGAGGGACTTCCGCGTTGATAGGAAGGATCCTTCACAGTTTACTGACCATCTCACACTTCGATAGCCTTTACCCTCAAGCTATTTCGGCAAACAACTCTCAAGACCACAATTTGCCATCATCCCTCAATCCCTCCATACTGAACTTTTTATTTTATTTTACTGAGGTCATAATAGTTTATAACATCGTGAAATTTCAGTTGTACATTATTATTTGTCAGCCACCTATATATGTGCCCCTTTACCCCTTATGTCCAGCCCCCAACACCCTTCCCCTCTGGTAACCACTAATTTGTTCTCTTTATCCATGTGTTTGTTTATCTTCCACATATAAGTGAAATCATACGGTGTTTGTCTTTCTCTGTCTGGCTTATTTCACTTAACATAATACCCTCAAGGTCTATCCATGTTGTGCAAATGGGACAATTTTCTCTTTTTTTAAGGCTGAGTATTATTCCATTGTATATATGTGTGCCACATCTTCTTTATCCATTCATTAGTTGATGAGTACTTGGGTTGCTTCCACATCTTGGCTATTGTGAATAATGCTGCAGAGAACATAGGAGTGCATAAGTCTCTTTGGATTGTTGATTTTGAGTTCTTTGGATAAATACCCAGTAGTGGGATAGTTGGGTCATATAGTATTTCTATTTTTAATTTTTTGAGAAATCTCTGTACTGTTTTCCAGAGTAGCTGCACCAGGTTGCATGCCCAACAGCAGTGAATAACGGTTCACTTTTCTCCACATCCTCTCCAACATTTGTTATTTTTTGACCTGTTAACTATAGCCATTCTGACAGGTGTAAGGGAATAATATCTCATTATAGTTTTGATTTGCACTTCCCTGATGATTAGTGATGTTGAATATCTTCATGTGTCTGTTTGCCATCTATATATCTTCTTTGGAAAAATGTCTGTTCATATTCTTTGCCCGTTTTTTGATTGGGTTCTTTGTTTTTTGTTGTTGAGTTCTATGAGTTCTTTATATATTTTGGAGATTAACCCCTCGTCAGATACATGATTTGCAATTATTTTCTCCCAGTTGGTGGGCTGTGTTTTCGTTTTGTTCATGGTTTCCTTTGCCTTGCAGAAGCCCCTACACTGAATTTTTAAAGTCTTCTATGATAATCACTGACCTGCCACACAATATGATTTGAAAGAGAGAATAGGTTTAAATTTTATTAAAAGTAAAAGAACTGTGGCAGAGGCATAGGGAGAACCTCTGATTTTGCAGTGATCATTTCGAAAAACTATCAACGATGAAAAGAAATTCCTACCAAGCATTGGATTTCCTTGTTCTCTTTTTAAAACAATTATAGTATTATAGTGAACACTTGATTTATCGGTTTTTAAAAGATTAATAAATTATTGTAAGATTTTTATTTGCTTACTATGTGTCTGAGCATTTTACACACTGGAAAAGAAGGATTTATAGATGTTTCTTTGGCCTTTTCTCTAGAGTCAGGCATGCCTGAGATTTGGCCTTTAGTCTGAAGAGTAGTTAGAAATTTACCTATATCGGATTCAAGATAAATGAGAGTCCTATGTACCAGACTAAGTACCTGTAACTCATTGTCTAGGTTATTTAATGAGTAATTGGGAACTAATGAAATGGAGCTGCCCTGGAGAAGGGGGGCTATTCACACAAACCAGAGATGTGACTGACTAGTTATGTGCTGGGACCTCACAGCGATGGCTTCCCTGAGCCGAAGTTATATCCAGTCAACTTTGTTCGTTGTGACTACACACAATCAGTGTGCAGAATTTTGGGGATGTCCAAAGCTGTGCCTAGGAATCATGAAACAAATTCTATATTGTTGCTGTGTGTGCTGTGATGCTTGTCCTGCACACTTTTGTAAAGATAACCAAACTTGGTGCTCGATGAAGCCTTTCATGAATCTTGAGTTTGATTGTCAGTCTGAATCTAAGACCACAGGTCCTGGTAGAGCAGAGTGGGTGTCGCACATACATTATTTTATTTAATCCTCACAGTATTCCAGTGCAGTGAGAAATAATCACCATATCCATTTTGCAGATGAGTAAACAGAATTTAAGTAAAATGGTTCAATTACAAGTAAAATTATTTGCAATCAAAGTAAGCTATTTCTCATTTCTTACATATTTTTGAACCTGATTTCTCTCTAATAAATGTATATTTTCAGCATCTTAAAAACAGCAAACATTTACTTACTATTTTTTTCTATATATAGCTCCTATTAGCAGAAGCTCTGTGACTTAGAATTTATCATTAGAATATCTTTATTATTTCTAAATAAAATGTTTTTTAGTATAAATAATATTCTATTTTATGATTATTAAGGATTTTTTCCTACATTTTTTTTTTTACATCTCATATTGTGTGCTGTACCTGACGTACAATTTGACATCCTACATGGATTTTTTTTCACTTACATTTTTTGAGAAGCAAATGGTGACTTTTGCATAAGCACTGGCATTCTTTTTCTCCTTCCTTTTCCACTGGAGTAAATTTGGCTTACTCTGCTCATCTTCCCTTCCCCTCCCCTAACCTCTATGAAATATTTTATCCTTGCCTGCTTTGCTCCTGGATTTTTGTGATGCAAAATTAATATAATAGGGAAAGAAAGTATTTGAGAATCCAGGACAGGGGACTTCCATAAGTAGGCATAGAGGTTTATTTCCAAGAGGAAAAAAGGGGGATCCTATGAGGACTCCAAGAGAAAGGATCTTTGGGAAGGCTGAGAGATTGGACTTTGGGAGGTAGTGAGAGATGTTAAGAACATAAAAACGGAGAAAAAAATTTTTGAAGTTTTTCTGTGTGTTATATTCTGTATTTTTGTGTGTTTTTCTAAGAGACCCCAGGAAATATTTAAATTGCTTTAATTTAAAAAGAAAAAATAAACAAGTGGGACTGCATCAAACTAAAAATCTTCTGCACAGCAAAGGAAACCATCAACAAAATGAAAAGACAACCTAACAATTGGGAGAAGATATTTGAAAATCATATATCTGATAAGGGGTTAATATCCAAAATATATAAAGAACTCATACATTTCAACAACACAAAAACAAACAACAGAAGTTAAAAAATGGGCAGAATAGGGCCAGCCCTGATGGTCTATTGATAAGTTCAGTGCCCTCTGCTTTGGTGGCCCCGGTTTGGTTCTCAGGCACAGACCTATGCCACTGGTCAGTGGCCATGCTGTCATGGTTTCTGACATACAAAATAAAGGAATATTTGCAACAGATGTTAGTTCAGGGCGAATCTTCCTCAGCAAAAAAAAAAAAAAAAGACAAAAGATCTGAACAGATATTTTTCCGAAGAAGATATACAGATGGCCAACAGGTACTTGAAAAGATGTTCAACATCACTAATTATTAGAGAAATGCAATCAAAGCTACAATGAGATATCACCTCATGCCCATCAGAATGGCTATAATTAACAAGACAAGAAATAATAAGTTTCGGGGAGGATGTGGAGAAAAGGGAACTCTCATATACTGCTGATAAGAATGTAAACCGGTGCAGCCACTATGGAAAACAGTATGGATATTCCTTAAAAAATTAAGAATAGAAATCATACAATCCTGCTATTCCACTTCTGGGTATTTATCCAAAGAACATGAAAACGTGAACGCATAAAGACGTATGCATCCTGATGTTCATTGAAGCATTATTCACAATAGCTAAGACTTGGAAACAACCTAAGTGCCTATCAATGGAGGAATGGATAAAGATGTGGTATGTATACACAATGGAACACTACTCAGCTATAAAAAAAAGATGAAATCTTGCCATTTGTGACAAATGGATGGACCTTGAGGGTATTATGCTAAGCAAAATAAGTCAGATAGAGAGTCAAATACCATATGATTTCACTTGCAAGTAGAAGATAAAAATAACAGCAACAAACAAACACATAGATGCAGAGATTAGATTACTAGTTACCAGAGGGGAAGGGAGGAGGGGAGGAGGATGAAAGGGGTGATAGGGCACAAGTACTCTGATGGATGGTAATTAGTCTTTGGGTGGTGAACATGTAGTCTACAGAAAAACTGAAATATAATGATGTACACCTGAAATTTATTTAATGTTATAAACCAATGTTACCTCAATAAATTAATCAATTAATTTTAAAAAACAATGAAAAATCATTCCTATTTTCTGATTAATATAATCAGATACTTTTTTTTTTAACATTGATGTTATATCTGGTAAAGATTCTGTTCATTTAAGTAAATCTTCAAAATAACCATTGAAAAATTTTCATTACTAGATTGTGTTTATATCTTTGAAAGCAACTCTGGATAACTGGAGCACAAAGCAACACAACTTCTGTTTCAAATATTTTATTAGCACAAATATGCTTGCTTGATTTCGTCAATAATCAATCATCAATAAGGTTATTTCTAATTTCTCACGATATGTTAATGTTATGGCTGTTTGGCATGTTAATCTTTGCCCTTATTTTTAACGATTATTTTCCTAAAAGAGTTAACTGGTCATTAGGTATGAATACTCATATTTAAGGCTTTTGATCCATAATTTAAACTTTTTTTTATAGAACTTCTCTCTAGATTTCTTGTTTGTTCCTATCATGGTAAATATTCCATAGTATGGGTTCAATAATAGTTATTGAATTAGCAAGTGAAGATTCAAGTCATTATCTCCTAATTGGGTTTCCCTCTTGAACTTTGGAGGGGTATCTCCAACTACATACTGGACATCTTCACTTGAATGTCTCAACTACATTTCAAAATAAACAGGTTTAAATTATAAGTATTCATCCCACATTATTCTTTGCACTTACTATTTTAGATGATATTGTACCATTACTTAAGTGGGATAAACTGGAAACCCAGGAGTCATCGTCCACTCTACTCCCTTTCCCTCTCACCCATTTCTCATCAAACGCTTAGCTGATTTCCCCCTAAATCTTCTAAATCCACCCCTGTTTCTTCCTTCTTACTCTAACCACACTGTTTCAGGTGCCTATCATTTCATGCTAGGTCTTTCTACCTACAGCCTTGCCCTTCCTTAATACATCCTCAGTGTGGCCAAGTCTGAGCATGTCAGTGCTCCTGTTTAAAGTCCTTCAGCATCTTCTCATCTCCTGCAGTGCCACATTCCAAATGTGTGCAAACAGTAGGTTACAGGTGTGGGGAACTGGTCTTGGCCACGCCAAGATATGTCTCTTTGGCATGAGAGTTATTGGGCTGGTTGCTTTTGATAAACTGGGACAGGGAAGGAGGTTCTGAGGGGTGGAACCTGCTTGCCCTTTGTTAGGAGACATTTACATTGCAAAGGAAATCTCTATCTGTAAATGTGCCTCCCTCTCTGTACCAGGAAGAAGAAAGGGGATGACCTTCTCTCTAGAAACTCTTAATCAATGCCAAAGGCAAGGACTTAAATCTGCATAATAATCTTATTCCTGTTTCTGGTAACCTCCTGTAACTGACTCCCCCCACCTCCAACATCCTCCTTTGTCATTAGCTGGATATGATATTTAAGTGGGGACTTCAGCCATTTTGGCAAGTTGCTCAGCTTGCCTGAACCTCCCATGTATACATGTTATAAAACTTTGTTTAATTTTCTCCTGCTATTCTGTCTCATTTGAATTTAATTCGTTCTCTGGCCAGACAAACTCAGAGAAGGTAGAGGAAATGTCTTGCTCTCCTAAACAGGAGTGCCAGAGCTCAGGAGCCACCAAGTGACAACCTTGGTTGTCAACAGTCCTGACTATATAGGCAAGTGTGGTATGCATATACTATCCTTTCTCTGTGGGCCCTCATGTGAAAACATTTGAGTGACTCTGACTATATGATAACTCTTCATCATAGCATTTAGAGACCTTGTCCACAGCCCTCATGTCACAAAACTTCCCACTGTTGCATTTTTCTATTACTAGGTCCTGATGCATCATGCCCTTGGTTGCTTCTTGCCTTTTCCTTACCCCATTACTCCCCAACTCTCCTCGCTCCTTCCCTCACACCAGTCTTTACCACATTTTGAGAATCAAGAATCTACCAACCCATACTTTGTTAAATTCTGGATTAGTGTCTCTTAAAGTCTGGTCTGTAAGCAACATGTATCAGACACATGTGTCTTGTTTAAAAAAAAAAAGATTGATTCCTGAGTCCCACACAGGAGTACTGAGTCATAAAATCTGGATTTGGAACTCATAAAAAAATCTATCACTTAACTGACTCCCCACGTGTTTATTTCACACATTAAACTGTGTAAAGGATAGCTGTGCACAACCTCGCTGACTGATATAGGTTACAAAATACGATTATATGTAAGTCACAAAACAGCAAAAGCAAATAGAGTTAAATAGGAAAATTTTGAGTCTTCATAAACATGAATTCTCCAGTGTTGAACAATTAATAGTGAAATATTTCCTAGAAAAAGGACATCATAAAAACTACTCTTGGGACAGCCTGGTGGCATAGTGGTTAATTTCACGGCTCTGCTTCAAGAGCCTGGGGTTTGCCAGTTCAGATCCCCAGCACAGACGTACACACTGTTCTTCAAGCTGTGCTGTGGTGGTGTCCCACATATAAAATAGAGGAAGATTGACACAGATGTTAGCTCAGCAACAATCTTCCTCACCAAAAACAAAAACAAAAAGAAAAAACTACTCTTTATTTAAAAAATAAAGTTATATTGATGGGAGGGATGACAGTTGACCCTAAGAATTAATGACCTATATCTTTGTGATAATCTGGACTCAGCAATTTGCATAATTATGATTACCTATTAGAGTAAAAACAAAAATGCCTTAGAGAAATGTGCCTGATAGCATACATGGTCAGTACAATATTTGGATTTTTAAGCCAGTTTATTCCCAAAGTTCATGGTTCCTTGAAACCCTATCATAAGTCTCACAACAAATTCCCTTTGAGGATACACAGCATGTTGATATTTGAAATTATACTTACAGCACATGCACTGATTAGAATACATGATTAATAATTTATTTAATACCTTTATTTCTTATGGCATAAGCAATAGATCATTATTCACAGGCGGAACCTATTTACAGACTTGATTGATGATCTTCCCCACTGCGTCTCTCTCCCTTGATTATGTTTTCTGACTTATGATTGCCAATTATATTTATACTAATGTTTTCCATCATAAAGCCAAAAGTCCGGATGCAGAGCTCTCAAGCTGGATCTACGTAAAGGCTGTATAATTCAAGGGGACCAAAAGTTTCAAACTGTCCCATTTATCAAAGTTTAGATGGCCTCATGAATAGTGCAATCAGCATTTCCACATTCTGACTATGTGATACGGCTGTGTGAAAAGTATATTTAACCAAAAAGTTGTAGGTACCTGAATCAACTTTTCAGTGAGTGGCTTTACTTTTACTCTCTAAGCTTTAGATTTATATGGAAAATAATAATAATAATATCTTCATCACAAGCTTTGCATTTAGTGAGATACACTGTGTAAATGACTCAGCATAAGGCCTGACACAGCATAATGCGGACAGAGAGGATGGGTAATGGAGCTTAGTTATATCTGACAGTCAAGGAAAACATCAATCATAGACTCCCCTAATTTAAAAATAAATACGATTTTGGAGATTTATTATATCCAAACACAAGAAACATGAGAATACAAGCGTAAGGGGTAGTGAGTTGCTTCTGCTTTTGACATTGAGTCCCTCAGTACGGACACACTTGCATCTCTTCTTGCTCTTCCAAGCTTCGAGAAACACAAAGTCCACGCAAAGGATGCCTTAGCTCTATGACTATTCAGAACTTCAAGCAATTCCAACAGCTAGTCAGTTAGCTACTGTGACTGAGCAGAAAGAATTAAATAACATGGACATTCCTTGTCTTCAGTGCCCCACAGAGGGTTGCATAAAGGAAGTCAGAAGGGAAAAGGAGGATATAATGAGCTTAGTTAGGAGAAGAAAAATTGTATTTATTTTTATAATTATCTGTTTATAAATAGAGAAATTAACTCTTTAATTATTTTGTGATTAACTTTATAGAAGATGTAGAAATAGAGTCGGTAATATAACGGGAAGATTGGAAGACTGAAGAGGCTTTCTTTTTTAAAAAATTATTTTATTGAGGTCATATTGGCTTATAACATGGTGTAAATTTCAGGCGTATGTTATTATATCTCAGTTTTTCCTTAAGGCTTTTAGTCTATAAATGTTAAGTTGTGTTAAATGAATTAAACAAAGAGGCCATTAGACTGAAGTGGCTTTAATGCCTTAGCAGCCTAATGGAAGCAAACCAAAACTTAAGCCTGCAAATACCTGGAGGTTAAGAAATCAAAACCTAAGGACAACCCATCACAAACAGCCAACTAGGCTTTTCCAAATAAGGAAACGCTTAAGCTACAGCCAATCGAATGACTTCCTTGCCTTGCTTCCTCTTTTTCTCTATAAAAGTCTTTGCCCAGGTCCTGTCAGAGGAGCCCTCCTAACCACTTCCCATTTGATACTGCCTGATTCTAGTTGGTTTTTGCTCAAATAAACTTAAAAACTTTAATATGCCTCAGCTTATCTTTTAACAACAGCTTCTTATAATATAATGTGTTTGATGCAATTTTCAGGCACTGATACCTAAAATGTAAAGCTTTGCATTTTAATTCTCTTTCCTTACTCAACCTCTGGTAGAGATGTGTGATATTGTGATATAATAAATGCATTTTTTCAGTCTTCATCCATGGTTCCTGGTTCCTGGCACACAGCTCCTAAAACTCTTGTAATTTCCTAACAGTCAAAGGAGCATTGCTTTTATAATATTTGTCTTTTGTCCTTGGTTTCTGAAACAGTTCCAGAGTGACAAAGGTGAAAAGAGTGTCTTGTTATTCATAACAAGCTCTTTCAAGCACACCTGTCTTCATGTAAATTAGGTAATTTTTGGAAAGCCCCTAGATAACCACAAGATGATGCCTGACCTCTGAGAAGACGACAAGGGCTGAAGGTTGAGCTAATCACCAGTAGTCAATGATTTAATCAATCCTGCCTATGAAATGCAGTCTGCATAAAAAACTAACTGAAGGGGTTTAGAGAGCTTCCAGGTTGGTGAACACGTGAAGGTGCTGGGAGGGTGGCACACCTGGAGGGGACATGGAAGCTCCACGCCCCTTCCCACCTTCCATACCTTGCCCTAGATATCTCTTCCATTTGACTTGGAATTGAATTTTGTTCTTTTATAATAAACCAGTAATCTAGTCAGTACACTGTCTTTTCTGAGTTCTTTGAGTCACTCTAGCAAAACACCCAGCAAGTGTTTGTGGGAACCTCTATCTATAGCCAGTCAGTCAGAAGCACAGGTGACAACCAGGACAACCAGGCCATGTGATTGGTGTCTGAAGTGAGGGAGGTGGGCGTGGGCACTCTTGTGGGACTGAACTCTTAACCTGTGGGGTCCACACCAACCCCAGGTAGATAGTGTCAGAATTGAACTGAATTGTAGGACACTCGGTTGGTTTCCACAAAGAGTTGGAGCATTACTTGTCGAGGGAAAAACTCCAAATGTTGGGTGTGAGTAGAGTGATGAGTAGAGGGAGAAACAAAGTTTTTCCTTTCAGGGTTCTAATGACAAATGAAATAAAGATGGAGAGAAATAGGAATTGATAATACACAAATTGAATATGCTAGTACCTAAATTTTAGTTGAACTTCACCTCAAAGTATAATTCATTTTATTAGGGCTAATGATTTCAAAGAAAGCTTGATTATATTTCCTTTCAGAAAACACTTCTTCATATCATAAGACTAGTTTGAGTTTTTAGACTAAATTTTCTATGTCTATCTACATCTGAAAAGAATGCCCAGATAATGCACAGACATCTGACAATATTTTAAAGAGTGATTATTCTCATAGATAACAACATGTGAACTGCCTTTATACATCTGTCCACCCCACTGGAGTGTGGATATGCCTGGAGAACAATGGTCTTTTCCATGGTCAATACCTTGCTCGTATTGACTGCTTAATACGTATTTGTTAAAATGCTTTGTCAATGTCATTTAAATTTTAATATTCATCCTTAATCGTTATTTAGAAAAATTTCTTTAGAAATTGCTCTCTGGAAGCTGGAAATAAGGGAAAAGATGGAGTAGACAATATTATTTATTTCAAGTACTTTCTGCCTTAATACATCACTGGTCCAATGACATCAGGCTTGGCCGTGACCTGCTTTGGTGAATGAAGTGTGAGAAAGTGTCGCAGGTCACATAAGAGCTGAAGCTTTAAGAGCCATTTCCTGGTTCTGTCATTGCTTTTTTCCTTCTGCCATTAAAACACCGTTTTCTACAAAGGGATCACCTCTTCAGCTTGTGTCCCCAAATGCAGACACATGGAGTAAAGCTGCAGGCAACCTGCACCCAACGTGTGGTGGGAATAAAATGCAAACCCTTGTGGTTGTAACCTGCTAAGATGTTGAGTTTGTTGCTGCGGCTCAACCTGGCGAAGGCTGGCTCATACAGGGCACGGTTGCTAAGATCCCTCTTTACTTACCAAAGTCTGTGATTCAATTACTGAGAATAATCACGGAATCAAAAAAGGTAGATCTCAAAGGAAACGTGGTAATTATATAATCCAACCCACTCATTTAAGAAGTGAAAATTTTCTCACTTGAATCTTAAACAGATGTGTTTAGGGATGCCCAACTAACCAATGATGGCCTGAGGTCCAAATCTGAATGTCCCGACTCAACTCATTTAAAAATTGGTGTGGAATATAAATATTCATTCTTCAACTACATTAAAAGGAAAGATCAAAATTATAGACAGATGTGAAATCATAATAATGCATTACCTGTGTGAAAAAGTTATTGCTGCTAATTCACAGCTTATTTTTCCAATTGATGCTTGATTTGCTAAGAGCTATTTTCATTCTCTCTTCTTGTGTTCAAAACTACAAATTTGAGACCAGCTGATCAGACTGACCACTACTTGTTGTATACACTTGGTCTCCGTGCGAAGGAAACTGAACTGTACCGAGGTTGAACCATAAACTCAGCCTCATTAGCACTGCGCTTTCACTAATTTGCCTCAAGCAGACTTATTTTAAAGGCTCAAAGAATTTTGAATTTAGAGAAAAGAATCATTCATTTGGGAATTATCAGGACAATTATGTGAAGAACCAAAAAGGCTACAGCACAGTTAATCTAGGTTACATGTCAGCAATTCTTGCCTCTGCAGATTTTAGGCACAGGAGTGGGATAGCCATTGAAATTGCAAACATTTTTAATTTGGAGAAGTTTTAAAGATGAAACGGATGCTTAGTTATCTAGGACTAATTTTTTTTTCCAAAAATAAAAGACAAACCAGATTCATAGCATTTGCCAATTTCTGTGATGCAATTACTTCCACTATTGCTCATTTCACGCTGCCAGCAGTTTAACAACTGGCTTGCAAAATTCCTGAATGTTTACTTTTGGCTTTTGGGAGCCGGTGTGATGCTTAGACCCTGATAGATCTCGGTTTAAATCTCAGTTGTCTCACTTTGTAGCTGAGTTATAAGGGTATCATGTGAGATATCTGTCTTAATTGGCTTAATAATAACTACTCTGCAGAATTATTGTAAGAATTAGAGATACAGATAATAAAACCCCCGATGGATCTTCTACTTCGGTTTATTTCACTTAATCCACTCCAGCTATGTTGGACACCTGGCAATATCTCAAACACTATAGGCGAATTCCTGCCTCAGAACCTCTGTACTTGCTATTTTCTTTGCCAAAATATCATTCACCCAGTATGTTCAGGGATCACCTGTTCTGTCTGCCTCTCATCCTTTGCTTTTGTCCAAAGCACTAATCACCAGCTCTTAATTACATATTGTACCTATTTATTTGGTTTTTGTCTGTCTCACTCCGTTAAAATGTAAACTTCACAAGAGAAAGGACTGTGGTTTCTTTTGTCCACTACCGCATCCTCAGAGCCTGGAATAGTATCAGGCATACAGACTCAATAAATACTTGTTGAATAAATATAGACTCAAAAAATACTTGTTGAATAAATGAGTAAATGAAGAAATGATTGAACAAACAATAAGATTTTAGTATTTATTAATTATCCTATCTTGAGGCTAGGGACAACTGGTCTTAGTTTGATTTCCCTCTAGAACCAATGAACTTTCTGCTCCAGCCAAAACCATTCAGCTCTAAATAGCCACGCTCATTACTACGGCCATGTCTTTTCCCATATTGTGCCCCATACTGTCATTATTGTAAGTACACTGGCTTGAGTTTTCCTTTTAATAGAACCTGTCTGAGAACAAAGAGAAAGGTAGAGAATACATGACAGCCTACCCAACACGTTATTGTAAAACTTTGGAGGAATAGCTGCTTTTTATTAAATTGGGAAGGAAACTCCAGAAGACTGATACAAGGTGTTAACAAAATCAACAAATAGGATCTAGTACTAGATGACTGAGTACCTTCCTTCCTCAAATTTCACTGTCGTGGCAAAAACATTCAAGGAAAATAATGAATGACGTTATGTTAATAAACACAACAAATAATGCATGCACAAAGTCATTTATAATCAATGTTTTGAATCAATAATGAAAAACATAGTAATCTTTTGGTGCCCAGAGTAATGAATGTCATTTGTAAAAGAAAAGTAGGTTAGAGTACTGAATATTCATTTAGGAAAGAGAGCTAAGCTATTTGTCCCAAGAAAAGATGAAAAGACATTTAGACCTACTTCTAGTGCCACTCTCTATATTAATTAGACTCTAATTTAATTTCATAGGGCAAATCTACATAGGAGGACATTTCTGAGTACTCAATTCAAAGTGGAAGGTTGAACACGTAAAAGGCAGGGATAACGTAAAGAAAGAGGAAAAATAAGAGAAAAATATGAACATGTATTGAGCATTTATCATGTTTTAAAAATTCTTTTATAATTCAATTTGCATACTAAGTTAATTTTGCCTGATAAAAGTGGCATTAATCAGCAGTTTTATCATATATCAAAGTTTTGTTCATACTGGATATAATGGGTTGAACTGTGTCTCTCCCAAGAAGATATGCGCTGAAGTCCTAACTCCTGGTAACTGTGAATGTGACTTTATTTGTAAAGAAGCTCTTTTAGAGGTAATCAAGTTAAGGTGAGGTCATTAGGATGGGCTCTAATCCAATATGGCTGATGTCCTCATACAAAGAAGAGAAGAGAGACAGATAGACGAAGAAAGAACGCCATGTCATTACAGAGGCAGAGATTGGAGTGATACAGTTGCAAGCCAGGGAACATCAAGGATTGAAGGCCACCATCAGATGCTAGGAAGAGGTAAGGATTCTACCCAGAGCCTCAGAGGGAGCGTGGCCCTGCTGACACCTAGACTTCAGACTTCCAGACTCAGAACTCTGAGAGAACTAATTTCTGTTGTTTAAGTCACCCAGTTTATGATACTTTGTTACAGCTGCCTTAGGAAACCAATACCATAGCCAAAGGCTGGCGGCAACCAAGATGACCTTCAACAGGTGAGTGAATGAACAGACTGTGGTACATCTACACAATGGAATATTATTCAGTGATAAAAAGAATTGAGCTATCAAGTCACAAAAAGTCACGGAGGACCCTTAGATGAATATTGTTACTTGAAAGAAGCTAGGCTGAAAAGGCTACATATTTTATGGTTCCAATTATAGGACATTTTGTAAAAGACAAAACTATAGAGACAATAAAATGATCAGTGGTTGCCAGGGGGTTGGGATGCAAAAGGAGGATCAAAAAGGGAAAGCACAGGGGACTTTTAGGTAGTAAAACTATTCTGTATAATGTTGTAACGGAGCATTTGTCAAAACATATAGAACTTTAGAGCACAAAAAGTGAACCTTATTGTATGCAAATTTAAGAAATCGTTTAGGAGGTCAGGGGATTCCAGGAAGGAATGCTGACTGTGACACAAAAATCTAACTGTATTACAAATGTATAGAAGAATCACACGGAAGGAGGTGGGGGAAAAGGTGCTGATGTAAATAGCACTGGGAGCAAATGGAGTGAAGACTAAGGACCAAAGGAAACGCACATCAGTACTATACTCAAATTGATAAAGTTATTTCTACAGGATTTGGGGTTAAGAATCGGATGCTGCTATATATATTTTTTATGTACCTTTAAAATTATATTTAATGAATTTAAACAACTAAGTAAATAGATGGCAGATGGTGGAAACACTAGGTTTCCTGATGTTGGAGTGGGAATTTACAGAGAAGCAAGGTGAAGAAGCTAGAAAGATCTATGTGGTAATGAAGTTAGAGTCATCATTATAAACTCAGGTTTAGCTTAATATGGGTACCAGTGTACATAAAGATATATTTATGGAAATGTGTATATACACAGGTTAATAAACACACATATAGTTCTGTGCTCTGTCAGCTGAGATAACATGAAAGAATTGGCACCCCAGTGGCGACAAACAGACTGATGCCCAGATCTTGGTTTCTATCATCGTTCTCTAGGAAAAGAGAACCAGGGCTACTGGAGTCATGGCTTATGCCAGGACTGGGGCAGGAAAGATGAAAGATGAGTCTGGAATATCTGATGGAGCCAGAAAGTGAGGAAGTTTTCAAAGAACGAAAAAGCACCTCACATTGATAGGGAGTATGTTAAAAGAGGACAGAAGCCAACTGAAAGAGCCCTCAGTGGCCAAAGCTGGAACAATTTGAGTAACAAAATAGAGTACTATTAGATTATAACCCAGAGTATGAAATAAATATCCATGAGTTCATACTGCTATAAGTAAATACTTGAATAAGTTAATAAACGGAGAAGAGCCAAATCTCCCATGCAGAAGAATCCCAAATAATTTATGTAGATGCTGTTTTTTTCCCCAAGCATTTATTTGCTTATTTATTTCTGTTTGTTTGTTTTGTCAGGAAGACTGGCCCTGAGCTACCAGCCATTGTCAATCTTCCTCTATTTTATGTGGGATGCCACCACAGCATAGCTTGATGAGTGGTGCTAGGTCCCCACCTGGGATCTGGGCCTGTGAACTCTGGGCCACTGAAGCGGAGTACATGAACTTAACCACTGCGCCACCAGGCTGGCTCCTATGTAGGTACTCTCATCTCCAGGAGGGGGATCGTAACTGCCCACACCTTAGATGTGACTTCCTTCATAAGAGTGGAGTACAGAAAGGGAAGAAAAAGAAGTAACTTTACAGTGGAGAAATCTGACAAACACCTCCTCCCAGGTGATTAAGGTCAACATCAGCAGTCACAAATCCTGCTGATTATATGTGTCCTCCATGTGATGTAATAAGAATGATACTTTACCTCTGTGGTCTTCCTCCAGATAACCCATAACTCCAGTCTTACCAGGAGAAAATCATCAAATAAATTCCAGTATTAGAGGATCCTATAAAATGCCTAACCAGTACTCCTCAAAACTGTCAAGGTCATCAAAAACAAGGAAGCCCTGAGGAGCTGCCACAGCCCAGTGGAACCCAAGGATACAAAATGTCATGTGGTGTCCTAGATGGAATAGTGGAATAGAAAAAGGATAATTGGTAAAATCTAAAGAAATCTGAATAAACCATAGACTTTAGCTACGAATAATGTATCAATATTGATTCAGTAATTGTAACAATTCTACCATACTGATGTAAGATGTTAAGAATAGGGGAAACTGTGTGTGGGATATAGAGGACCTTTCTA
Source organism: Equus quagga (assembly GCF_021613505.1). Classification (NCBI taxonomy): domain Eukaryota; kingdom Metazoa; phylum Chordata; class Mammalia; order Perissodactyla; family Equidae; genus Equus; species Equus quagga. Next base: position 57,018,141 of record NC_060278.1, on the reverse strand, counting down.
TACCATTCTCTCAATTGTTCTGTAAACCTAGAATTATTCTAAAATAATAAAGTATGTTATAAAAAAGTTAAACAACGTAAGAGTTAGAAAATAATGCAAAAATTTCGTGTGGAAGGAAGATATTCAATTCTTATAGCAAATGCTATGAAAATTCCATCATTAATTCATTCATTTTACAACTATTCCCGGAATGACTACCCTGAGTTAGGCAGTAGCTACTCTATAACTTAGGATATTTCAGTTAGCGAAACACCCATGGTTCCTACAGCCATGACTTACAATCTCATAGGTAAAACATAAATAAATCAACCACAAAAACAATATTTTCAAATTTTGATACATACCATAGAAGAGAAATGCAAAATGCAATCTAAGTATAGACAGCAAAGCTTAACCTGATGTGAAAGAGATGGTGTGAATGGAGAAGAGCCATGCTCTTATTTTCATTTTCTAAAAGGAGAAAATAGGGCTTCTCAGAGATTTCCTGATAAATCAGCAGTAAAATTTAAAAGAAAACTAAAAACTGTGATTTTTCTTGTCCACTCCAATTTCAAAAATATGGTATTGTAATACCATGAATGGTAATTTTTGAAAATCTCCAAAGATGAAAAAAGAATGTAATTCTCCCCAAAAATCTGATTCACCTTAAGATAAGTATCAAAAAAATAGAAGCTAAAATTAATTCTGCTATATGATTTAGGGACCAGTGAGTAACCATCAAGAAGTAGAGACTATTTTATTGTGAGCTGATGAGATAATTATTTATGAAGAAGCAGAGATTTTTTTTCTCACTCTAAAATTATGTAGGCACTTTACAATGAGCTGCTATAAGGATATTAATTGCCACAGTGAATATCAAAGTTATGAATGTTTCTACACATGTAGAATTTTAAAGAAGAGTGATTACCCCTAATGAAGAACATCAACCTTCTCTGATCTATTGAGCAAACTCAATTATTTCTTGATAATGGCATTAAGATTGGATTAATCAGACCACATATGCATATATACATATATATTTTTTTTTTCTTGGAGAGGAAGATTGGCCCTGAGCTAACATCTGTTGTCAATCTCCGTTTTTATTTTTTTTGAGGAAGATTAGCCCTGAGCTAACATCTGCTGATCCTTCTCTTTCTGCTAAGGAAGATGGGCCCTGAGCTAACATCCGTGCCCATCTTCCTCTACTTTTTATATGTGGAACACCTGCCACAGCACAGCTTGCCAAGCGGTGCCATGTCCACAGCCAGGATCTGAACCAGTGAACCCCAGGCTGCCAAAGTGGAATGTGCACACTTAACCTCTGCGCCACCGGGCCAGCCCTCAATGTCCTCTTTTTGCTTGAGGAAGATTGTTGCCGAGCTAACACCTGTGCCAGTCTTCCTCTACTTTGTATGTGGGACGCTGCCACAGCATGGCTTGATGAGTGCTGTGTAGGTCTGCACCTGGGATCTGAACTGGCAAACCCTGGGCCGCTGAAGTGGAGCATGAGAACTTAACCACTACACCACCAGGCTGGCCCTAATCTGATCATATTTTATCTCTATAGATTCTATTTGTTCTTTATACTTTAGTTGGTTTGAAAAGAAAGTATTCTTTAAAATCTTTCTATTCAAATTCAGTTATTTAATAATTGCAGATGGGTTCTAGAGGATTAGACGGTACCCCCGAAGTCTTTGAAATTATTCAAATAACTTTAATAATGGTTTTGTCAAGCCACATTTTATTTACACGGTATCACCATGCTTTGAAGACGAGTTAAAACAATTACTTTTCAATTAATCTAAATGTGACATTTACAAAGAAAATACTCAATTTACCTCCCAATTTATAAAAGACTAGTGAAATATAGCTATTGATGACTTTTCTAATTGATGGTTGCTCTAATATGATAGTTTCTTTAAAGCCCTTCACACAGATTCACATATCAAGGTCACAAAGAGAGTTTATTGTAAGGTTTAGTATAAGCTCTCATTATTTTAAGCAGTTCCATAATAATGGACCATAGGAAAGTCTCATTCCAAGAAAATTCTCTCTTAATACATCAAAAAGAAAAAAAAATAGTTCTTCTTGAATTATTAAAATCCAATTGATTCCATACATGAGAACCAGTTCTACAAAATTGTGGAACAGGTCTGACAACAATTGGAAGAGTAACAGCAAATTCATTGCATCTCCATGTACAGGCGAATTTCTACCTGCTCGGGAACAGGAAATGAATGCCACTTCCTGAACCCTTCTCTAATATTCCTCGTCACAGGCACTCATCCAGAAGGACATAAAGTGCATGGGACATTGGACAACAGCATAAACGGCATGCCCCTGGGAGGAGGCAAGGCACCACTTCATGAAAAACTACAGTATGGAGCCAGAGGTGACTCTTTTCTTTTAAATTTAAGGGAATATATTTCAAAGTCCAAGAGGAAGAATCATTGATTCATTCAACTAATATGACCCTAATAACTAAAATTTTCTGTGTGCTTATTATGTTCTGAGTAGCAAGCTCAGCCTGCTGCATTATCCCTTTGAGGGAATTAGGTCGCATAAGCTATAAGAACAGAATCCAGAGCCAAACCACCAGGCTCTAGTTCCAGCCCCGCCATTCACTAGCAGGATGGCCTTGGGCAAGTTCATAAACCTCTATGTGCCTCAATTTCTTCAGCTGTAATATGGAATTAATGACAAATTCTACTTGACAGGGTGGTCATGTATATTAAATGGGAACAAACTTGTAAAGCTTGTATTGCTTTCCTTTTCTTCTAAATCATCCCTTTGAAGGGAGAGATATGTTTATATTTTACTATTCCGGTGATTCCTAGCATCATAATGTTCTCAATAAAGTTCTCAAGAAAGACTTATTGGGTGGTGCAGAATTTCTGATCACCTGCGCTTGAAATAGAGAGCCTATTAAATTTCAGGCTCCTAGGACCCACCCAGACATACTAAGTAACTGAAGGTGGACTGGAGAAGCTGCATCTTAAACAAACATTCTAGCTCTCTGATGTGCACCAAAGCCTAAGGTACGATTTGAGTCTTTGTGTCTTAGTCTATAAAATGTGGACAATTATAATAGTATCTATCTTAGAAGGTTGTTGCAAGAATTAAATGGAATATAGCATATACTTATTAACACAATGTTAGCCATTTTTACCATTAGCTATTATTTTACTTATTTGGCTGTAACGTAGGCTTTATGTCAAGAGTACTAAGAGGTGATAGTGGAAAAGAAGGCTGAGCCCAGGTTGGGAAAGTTTTAAAGTCAGGTAAAAAGAAAATTCTAAACTAAATGTTTTGACCGGGAATAGGAAGGCAATATCATCATCTCTTGCCAACAAATATATTAACACAGATAAAAGTCTGCCTGCTTAAAAATTAAACAGAATGAGGCCTTGAATTTATTTATTTATTTATTTTTGCTAAGGAAGATTTGCCCTGAACTAACATCCACTGCCAATCCTCCTCTTTTTCTGTATGTGAGCAGCTGTCACAACATGGCCACTACAGATGAGTGGTGTAAGTCTCTGCCCAGGAACCGAACCCAGGCCGCCAAAGCAGACCAGGCTGAACTTAAGTGCTAGGCCACTGGGGCTAGCCCAAAATTTATTTTTTAAACCAATAAAAATATTGTGCTAGAGAATAAATCAAATAACTACAAATGTTCATTTAGAGTCTATTAATAAAATCACCAACTCAAAGAGAGAGAAAACAAATCATTGGTATGTAATTACAGGTTCATAGTTACGAGACCCTTACGAAAAGAGAGGTATACTTTAGAGGTTACATATTCATCTCCTTAAAAGCTAAGTGCAGCAAACACCGGGAACTTTAATATATATTACATTGAAATTACAAAGTTCTTTGTTAAACTCACTTCACCTGGCATTTTCTGTGTCTTACCATTTCTTTTGCTCCCTTTCTCCTCCCACCCGCACATCTCAACATAATGCTACTTCCCCACTTTCTATTGCATGGGGCCCACCTTAAATTTAAGGAAGGATGGATAACTACTTAAATAACAAGTCTTTTCAACAAATACATTGCTGAAAAAAATTGTTTCTGTGTGGATGCGCACGCATGTGTGCGTGTGTTGCTATTTGGTATTTTACTGTTCGTTTATTTAAAGTTTGACTTGGTTTATCTGTAATTGCCTTCAGCTATCTAGCTATGGCAACTACTCCTATTTTCACCCAACCTGTGATATATGCTCAGCTGTAAACCCTCCATGTCACAATCTCGCTGGTGCAGCCACAGAAGGTGACCCAGATTACACAACACTGTGCGCTAATGCCAAGTCGTCTTGTTCAACAGCAGCTGCTCTAGGCTTTGCCTTATTGATATTCAGATTCAACGGACACAAATCACACGGCCCCTCTGACAAGCACACACTCTGCCTGTCTTCATTTTAAACGTGTTCAATAGCTACTTTCCTTCATAAACACAGCTGAGGCCATTTGCTCTCCTCTGATTTTCCATACTGCCACACACCTGACAAGATTATCCCAGAAACATTACTCCTGTTTTTATTTAGGGATGTTTGTGGACTATAATATCTTTATTTGTAAAACAGAAGCACGTAAATAGAAAAGAAGCCCATTTCTCCCTGGCAAAAGAGACACTGTGAATCATTATCCTTTGGGAAAAACTGAGACTATCCCCTTGATTATAAGAGCAAATGTTGGAATACAAAGTTCTTTAAAAGTGGAGATAAACACATAGAATCAGGAATAAAGTGCAATATAGCTTATGATTAACTTCCTTTTAAGGGCATCAATTATAAAGTGCCAAATCTATTTTGTAAAAGTATAAACACAACACTCTTTTCTATGTGGCTATTTGAGTCTCCCACTCACCACTCAAAGAGAAAAAACAAGAACATTTTCTATATCTAAGTACTCACTGGAAATCATAGAATCAGAAAACTGCTCACACTGACTGGTACCACTCAGTTGTTTAACACAGGACAATTCCTCACGGCACATTCTTTTTACTTCTTTTTTAAGCCTTGTCTTCTGTAGAACATGCAACATTATGAACTATTTGCAAGAAATATTTAAAAGTCAAGAAAAGTGCCAGATGTTCAATAAATGGAAAAGGCTTACTTTTTATGTAGATGAACGGTGAGAAACTGAGGTAGAAGATGAGAAGGTAGTTAATTTTCTGAAGTGCCTTCATCTTATTTAGAGGACACGCTCTGATGCCTTGCTGGTGGTCTGGTCCCAGGATGATCCTGACCTCTGTCTGACTCAGAAGGGAGTGGGTGCCTCAGAGTCCCCGGATGCCATCTCTGCCCCTGCCCCTCTTACAGCTCCTTCTCGGAAAACACAGGGACTTAGATTCAAAAAGTAGTCGTGTTTCTTAGCATCTTACTTACACAGAAGGATGGGGTGATTTTTCAAACCTGGTGCAGATTTTTTCATGCTGGACTGGATTCATTTCCCCTCAGGCTTTTCCTACTAGTTTTCTTCCATTAACAATGCCTCCTCAAAAGGACCTACATTAGGTTAGTGTCTTCAATCAACTCTTAATAGAAGAATTAATTTCTGATGACTGTCTCGGCACACAATTATTATGATCTGACAACTCTTAAAGGAACACCCTATGTTCCCACATATTTCCTTTCATCTTCAGAACACAATTCACAGGCAATGTGAATTTTTCTATTCACAAATACTACTCTCACAAATCAGTCAGATTTCTGTTATTGATAAAATAGAGTCTGGAGATTATTTAGGAGCAGTTTTTCTTCTATAAATCCAGAGCCTATTTTATTCCATGCTCATGATATTTAGATCCTCTTGGATTTCTTGAATTTTTGTTTTATCATGAATGTTGAGTGCAAACATGTTTGCTTATCTTTTATATATACTTGTTATAAATACTACAATATTTTTCTTCAGATTAAATTGTTCAAGTCCTTAAGATCGTATTATTCTTAGATACTTTGTGGAAACATCTATTAGTTAGAAGTGGACTGCTTATTCTCTGACTGGGTTTAGTACTAGCATATAGCAATTGTCCATTGTTAAAACTGGTTGTTTGTTACACTTAAAATGCAATTTATATGACAGATTTTGTATAAAGCTCAATAGTTCTGTCAGATATTTATGTACGTTGAAGTCTTTATATTTCTTGCCATGTATCTAAATGGGGAATAATATTTTGATGGTTAGCTTAATATTTTCTACTAATGTTATTCTCTGACTTATTCCTAGAGGATTTTACTAGCCGTAGTGGAATTTATCCATTTAAATTTATTTATTTCTTACAGAGTTCATGACAGTTATTATTGTTAAAGATTTTTTCCTATCATACAAATGATTTAATTTGGGCAATTTAACAACTAGAGTACAATAAGGTCGGAGGCATCATTAATCCTCTATTCTAATGCCTGTGTTTTATCAAGTGGAGAATTGAGATGCAGAGCAATTTTACTGTCTGCCCAGAGTTGCCTAGTGAGTTAGTGGCAACATTAGGACTAGAGTCTCCCCATTGATTTCTAGAACATTATTCCTTCAATAAATCCCGTGGATTCCTTTTCCATCTTTATTCTTATGTATCCCTTCACGCTTTTTGCAAAAAATCTCACTCTGGGAGGTCCACATATTGGACCGATCTAATCTTTCACCTGTCCTAAAAAAGGCCTCCAGGGAGGGATGAATAAATAGAGCATAGAGGATTTCTAGGGCAGTGAAAATACTCTGTATGATGTTATAATGATGAATACCTGTCGTTATACTTTTACCCAAACTCATAGATTGTACAACACCAAGAGTGAACCCTAGGGTAAGCTGTAGACTTTGGATAATTATAATGTATCAATGTAGGTTGATCCTTGGTAAAAAAATGTACCACTCTGGTGAGTGATGTTGATAAAAGGGGAGGATCTGCATGTGTGGAGACATCTCTGTACCTCACTCTTAGTTTTGTTGTAAACCTAAAACTGTTCTAAAAAAAGTAAATTCTTAAAAAGAAAAAATCAAAGGCCTCCACCATGAACCTCAAGGCTAAGGGAGTCACAATATATAAGGCCACTTGATAGACTGGAGATGAAATGAGTAGCTACAGACGTGAAATCTGACAATATTAGAAAACTTTCCACATAGTGTGTTTAGTTAGGAATGTATCAACTAAAGAGAAGAATAAATTTAGAGTTTTTCAAAAGACAAAAGTATCAAATATAATAAATGGTTGAGAAAACTTGTTATACAAAGAATGGTTGAAGAAATCATATGTGTTGAGCTTGAATACAGGAAAATTAAGAGATGTAGCCATTAAACAAGTGAGTGAATGGCTACCATGTGTCAGATTTGAGGCAAGTCAGGAAATTTTTGCAGAAGATGTAATATTTAAACTGTGTTTTCAAACAAGAGTACGACAAATAAATAGAGGAAGAGTGGTGTCTAAGGGCACTGCAGGAAAAGGGTACACGTATAGGAATGGAAGCATAATGTTGTTGGGCAGACCATGGAACTGCAAATATTCTGATATTGCAGAAACACGAATGTGAAGAGACGTCAGCACATAAGACTCAATAAACCACAAAATAAACATACCTTAACTTTCAATGCGAAAAAAGAAACCATAAATAGGTTTTAAGTGGTTTATTAGCATAATGAGATTTGCATTCAGAAAGATGACTCTAGTGGTAGGTAGCAATGGTTGGAAGAGGGCAGATGAGAAGCATGGAAACTGGTGAGAAGGATGGTGCTTTAGCCCTCAAAAGAGATGATGAGTACCTGAACTACAGCAGAGACAGTGAGGAGGACAAGAAAAAAACAGATAAAAGTAAACTAGATAGATCTAAAGGACCTCCATCAAGAATAAGACAACAGGGGGGGCTGGCCTCGTGGCCGAGTGGTTAAGTTCGCGCACTCCGCTGCAGGCGGCCCAGTGTTTCGTTGGTTCGAATCCTGGGCGCGGACATGGCACTGCTCATCAAACCACGCTGAGGCAGCGTCCCACATGCCACAACTAGAAGGACCCACAACGAAGAATATACAACTATGTACTGGGGGGCTTTGGGGAGAAAAAGGAAAAAATAAAATCTTTAAAAAAAAAAAAAAGGAATAAGACAACAGGAAAGCTATAAGTTCTACCAGCTTGGTTATTTGGGCTAATAGTAATGCCACTCACAAGGATGAAGAATATAGGTGAGGGCTCTCAGACAAGAAGCAGCAAGCACTCTCCCCACAAGTCAAACACACTGATATATATATTTGTATTTGGACAAAATATGTCTTCGTAAAACATACATAGGTGAGCTCAAAAACAAAAAAAGAGAAATATTCAATTGGGACAGATATTTCTTGTCTTTGGCTTCACGCAGGAGGCCCAATTCCAATTCCTCCCATTGGCTCTGGAATGTACAACAGAAGTGGGGTACCTGCTCTTGAACATGGATAGAAAGGGAATTATTCATGAGAAAGAGGAAATTCAATTCTGCCCTGGGTGTGAATGTAGGTCTCAACTTGCATTGACCATGCAGTGCAAACTCTAAGTCAAACACCTGATTTAAAAAAGTGGAGGCCAGCTGGTGGTATAGTGGTTAAGTTTGGCACACTCCGATTTGGTGGCCTGGGTTTGTGGGTTCAGATGTGAGCACAGACCTACACCACTCATAAAGCCATGCTGTGGCAGGGACCTATGTATAAAATAGAGGAAAATTGGCACAGATGTTAGCTCAGGGACTATCTTCCTCAAGCAAAAAGAGGAAGATGGGCAATAGATGTTAACTCAGGGAAAATCTTCCTCACCAAAAAACGAAAAATAAATGAAAAAGAAAGTACTGGTTTGGAAATAGGGATATCAATGGGCCAATGAGATAAGACTAATAGGAACCATTATGTGGGGATGCTACAATTCACAGTTCATACAAGATTCCCATGGATGGCAACCTCTACTGAAGATGAGCTCACAGTCTAAAATTATAGATCAAACTAGAAACCCACTGCCATGGGAGACATCAGATGTGAAAATGGGAAACATTCACACTCAAAAGACTCAAGATAATAGAGCTATCTGAGAAGACTTGAAAATAACATGATGAAATAAGTCTGTTCAAATTTTACAAGATTCCAACGACATTTTTTACAGAAGTAGAAAAAGACAATCCCTAAATTTATGTGGAACCACAAAAGACCCCAAATTGCCAAAGCAATTCTAAAAAAGAACAAAGAGGGAAGCATCACACTTCCTGATTTCAAGCTATTCTATAAAGTGATAGTAATCAAAACAGTGTGGCACTGGCATAGAAACAGACAAATAGACAAATGCAACAAGATCAAGAGCCCTAAAATAAACCCATGCATATACGGTCAACTAATATTTGACGAGGAAGCCAAGAATTTTCAATGGAGAAAAAGCAGTCTCTTCAATAAATGGTGCTGGGAAAATTAGATATTCACAAGTAAAAGAATGAAACTAGACCCCTATCTTATACTACTTGCAAAAATTAACTTGAAATGGATTAAAGACTTAAGTGTAAGACCAGAAACCATAAAACTTCTAGAATAAAACATGGGAATAAAGCCCCTTGACATGGGTCTTTTTGGCTTACTATGAAGTCATTGTTCTAGCCTTGATTATACAGAACAATCTCCTTGTGACTAGCCTGACCCTTTTCACTAGTCCAACAGATTTACTCAAAAACAAATTGACATTGACTACCTGGCTCACGTGGTCATAGGTGCTGGCAAAGCAGCAGCAAATGAAACAGACACTATCACTGCTCTCATAGAGGTAGGAAAAAGACAATAAAAATAAATAAATATGTAATAAATATATTTCAGGTGGTAAACCCTATGGAAAGAAATCAACAAGGATGTGAGGAACAGCATGTGCTAGGGAGGTGGAGGATTGCTATTTTACACAAGGTGGTCAAGGAAGGCCTTCTGATCAGGCGTGATATGAGAAGAAACCAGAAGGAAATAAAGGAGTAAGCCAAGTAGGTTACTTTGGGAAGTAATCCTACCCTTAACCCTAACACTTTAGGAAGAGATTTCCAGGTAGGGGTATTATCAAGGGCATTTGAAGTGAGAGTATGTTTGATGGGTTTGAGAAATAGCAAGGGGGCCACTTGCTTGTAGACTGAGCAAGGAGAAGACTAGTTGAAGACGTCAGAAAGGCAAGAGGAGGCTGATTCTTGGCAGACCCTTGAAGCCATTGTAACCCTTGGTTTTTACGGTGAGTGAAATGTGGAGTCATTACAGGGTCTTGAATGAAGTAGCAACAGGATCAGATTTGTATGTTTAAAGGATTACTTTGGCAGCCACGTGAACAATAGGCTACGTAGCAGGGCAAGGTGGAAACTGGGAGACCAGTTAGAAAGTGATTGAACAATCCAGGCAAGAACTGGCAGTGGTGACCAGGGTGGTACTAATGGTGGTGGTGGAAACCGCTCAGATTGTGGAGATATTTTGAAGGCAAAGCTAATATGACTTTTTTGATGAATAGAATGTTTGTGGTATGAGAAAAAGAGTGCATAAACATAACCCAAAGACATTTGGCTTGTGGAACTTAAAGGTGAGGTTATCATTTTTATAGGTGATGAAAAATACAAAAAATAATTTGATCAGGAGAAGGAAGCAGGAATATAGATTTAGACATGTTAAATTTTGAGAAGTCTGTTAGACTTATCAGTACATAGATATGTCAAATAAATAGTTGCATATATGAATCTGGAGCTCATGAGAGAAGTCTAGGTTAGATGTATAATCTATACAATGATGGTATCTGAAGCTAGTTGGAGAGATC